>NC_092373.1:8434446-8598029 GCF_030028105.1 Mobula birostris
CCCACTGTAGAGACTTAGGTAGAGACCTAAGACCACAGCATCAGTGGTGAGGACCAAAATGGTAAGATCAAAAGAGATGGAGGAATGCTTACAGATCAGTTTTGCGTTGGTGGACTCTACAATATTGAGGGATTCGTCTGCGAATTTGAATGCACACGTCACAATTGTCACCGACTTCTCAAGATATGTGTGGATAAGTGCGAGCCTACGAGAAGATGCTGGACATGCCCAAACTAAAAGCCGTGGATGAACCAGGAGATTCGTAGTTTGCAGAGGGCTAGATCTGTGGTATTCAAAACCAGGAATCCAGAACAATATAAAATCCAGGTACGACCAATAGAAGGCTACTTTAAGGGTTTGTCAGCTCTGGAAGGGTTTGCAGGCGATTGCTTCCTACAAGGGAAAACCTAGCATCATGAATGGCTGTTTTGCTTCGCTCCTAGGTGAGCTCAACGCCTTTTGTGCACACTTTGAGAATTTGAGAATCCCTGCAGTATCTGGTGACCCCGTGATCTCTGTCTTGGAGGCCGAAGTCAGAACATTTTTCAAGTGGGTGAACCCTTGCAAGGTGTCAGGCCCTGATGGTGTACCTGGCAGGGCACTGAAAACTTGTGCCAACCAACTGGCAGAAGTGTTCGAGGACATCTTCAGTCTCTCAATGGAGCAGTCGGAGGTTTCTACCTGGTTCAAAAGGGCAGCAATCATATTAGTGCCCAAGAAGAGCAGGGTGAGCTGTCTCAGTGACTATCACTGAGTTCTAATTAATAAACTCCAAAACCTGGGCCTCTGTACCTCCCTCTGCAACTGGATTCTTGACTTCCTCATCAGAAGACCATAGTCTGTTTGGATCAGAGATAGCATCCCTTCCTCACTGACAGTCAACGCTGGCGCACCTCAGGGATGTGTGCTTAGCCCATTGCTCTACTCTCTCTACATCCGTGATTGTGTGGTTAGACATGTCTTAAACATCATCTATAAATTTGCTGAAGACACAATTATTGTTGGCAGAATTCCAGATGGAGATGAGGAGGCGGACAGGAGTGAGATAAATCAGTTTCTGAATGGTGCTGCAGCAACAACCTTGTGCTCAGTGTCAGTAAGACCAAGGAATTGATTGTGGACTTCAGGAAATAGAAGCCAACGAAATGCACACCAGTCCTCACCGAGGGATCAGCAGTGGAAAGTATGAGTAATTTTATGTTCTTAGGTCATCATTTCTGAGGATCTATAGTGGGCCCAACATACTGATACAGTTACAAAGAAGGCATGGCAGCAGCTATATATTATTAGGAGCTTGAGGAGCCTTGGTATGACACCAAAGACTTGCAAATTTCTATAGATGTACAGTGGAGAGCATTCTGACTGGTTGCATCATTGTCCGGTATGGAGGAACCACTGCACAGGATCAGAAGCTGCAAACTTCGCCAGCTCCTCTGAAAACTTGTGCCAACCAACTGGCAGAGGTGTTTAAGGACATCCTCAGTCTCTAAGTGAAGACTCCACTAGTCTCTCCCCGCCCCCCCCCCCCCTCCCCACCGCCCCATCGAGGACATCTTCAAAAGGAAACAAGAAAATCTGCAGATGCTGGAAAACCAAGCAACACACACAAAATGCTGGAGGAACTCAGCAGGCTAGGCAGCATCTACGGAGAAAAGTACAGTCGGCATTTCGGGCCTCCAGCATTTTGTGTGTGTTGCATTTTCAAAAAGGAGATGCCTCAAAAAGGCAGCATCCATCATTAAAGATCCCAATCATGCAGGACACACCTTCTACTCATTGCAATCATCAAGGATGAAGTACTGGAGCCTGAAGGCATTCACCAATTTTAGGGACGGCTTCTTCTCCCCCCACCATCAGATTTTTGAATGGGCAATGAACACTCATCGTTAGGTGTTGTGTCGTATAACGTGGGTGATCATAGTCAGACCATGATTGTTCTTGGGAAATTTTTCTACAGAAGTGGTCTACTATTGTCGCCTTCTGGACAGTGTCTTTACAAGATGGATGACCCCAACCATTATCAATACTCTTCAGAGATTGCCTGGCGTCAGTGGTCACATAACCAAGACTTGTGATTTGCACTGGCTGCTCATACGACCATCCACCACCTGCTCGCATGGCTTTACGTGACCCTGATCGGGGTGAGGCTTTGTAGGTGCTACACCTTGCCCAAGGGTGACCTGCAGGCTAGCGGAGGGAAGGAGCACCTCACACCTCCTTTGGTAGAGACATATCTCCACCCTGCCTCCGGCCACCATGAACAGTATCACACCTTTTTCTTTTGCTCTCATTTTGTGCCTCTTGTTTTACTTAATTTATAAATGTATAGTATTATAATTTATAGTTGTTATTATGTATTGCATGGTACTGCCACCACAAAACAAAAAATTTCACTACATATGATGGCGATGTTACATCTGATTCTCACTTGGCATCAGACAAGCTGCATTCACCCCCTGGCAAACAGCAATTAAACATTAATTATATACTATTTTATTTTATATATTTTACACAGTCAGAACAAAATAAAAAGTCCGTTTAGTCCAAAATAACAGATAAGTAAATGAATCTGTGCTGTTCTGAGTGTCGTCACTGTCTGGGCTTGTTCTTTTCTGGCCCAGTGCCCAGCATTGGTATGGACAGTAATGAATAATCAGCTGCTCTTCCCCACCTCTTGTGTCCAGAGGCTGCGTGTCTGATTCTGTCCATCTCACCGGTCATCCCGATCCATGTTGTCCGCTGCCACAACTTTCATCTCCCTGTGAATGAGAATCAAGACTTATTATCATTGATTTATGTGCTGTGGTCTGGAAGCGGTACAAAGCAGAACACAAAATATTTTATAAACTGCGATCTTCTTTTGCACTACTGTGTAGTTGTTCATAAATCTGATAGTGAACAGAATTGGAAAGTAGAATCAGTTTTATTACCACTGAGTGTGTGTTGTGAAGCTCATTGTTTTATGGCAGCAGTACAGTGTAATAGATAAAATATACTATAAATTATAAGAAACGTATAAAAGAAAATTGAATAAGTAGTGTAAAACGAGAACAAATGTACTGATGTAATATTCATTGACTACTCAAGGGTGTCACGGTAGTGTGTAGCTGTTAGTGAGATACTATTGCGGCTCAAGATGTTCCCAGTTTCGGAGTTTAACTGTGGTGCAATTCTGTACGGAGTTTTTGTACGCCCTCCCTGTGGAATGCCTGGATTTTCTCCAGGTCCTCTGGTTTCCTCCCAAAGACATCCGGATAGATTAATTGGTCATTGTGAATTGTCCCATGGTTAGGTTAGGGTTAATTTGGTTTGTTGGGGATTGCTGGGAAGGCTGGGCTCAAAGGGTGGGCAGTGCCAACTCCATGCTGTACTGCTAATTTTTTTTTAAAATGACATAACCAGTTAGAATTCTCTCCTCCATACAGGTATAGAAATCTTCAAGAGCATTTGGAGCTTGCTTGGTATATAACCCTTTGCGGATCCAAACCAAGTCTCCTCAAAGTCCTTATGATAGAGCCATTGATAGCTTTGCTATTGCAAGTTGCCCAGAAATGTCACACGAACATCAAATGTCCGAGACACATATTGAGATATCAGGGCTGATAACTGGTTGCTCAGTTAAAGCAGTAGGTTGGAAGGACTGTGTTAAAGAACAAAAGAGTTTGGAAAGCTTCAGGCCTCAACAGCTGAAGGCAGAATCAATGAATTTCATTGGGAGTTGAGATTTGTTTTATCATCAAAGATTCTAGCAAACTTCTGTGGATGCATTCTATTGGTTACATCTCCATCTGGTACAGAGGGACCACTGCACAAGATTGGAAAAAGCTGCAGAAATCTACAAACTCAGCAGCTCCATCATGGGCACCAGCCACCCCACCATCCCGGACACCTTCAAAGGCGATGCCTCAAGAAGGTGACATCCATCATTAGGGACCCTCATGACCTCTTTTCTCTCTGCTACCATCAACGAGGAGGTACAGGAACCTGAAGAGACATGCTCAATGTTTCAGGAATAGTTTGTTCCCCTCTACCATCTGATTGGTTCATGAACATTGCCTCACTATTTTGCTCTATTTGTACCACCATTTTTATATTGGTTATTGTAACTTATGGTAATTTTTTTGTGTGTTTTATTGTTGTCGTCATCATGGTGATCCTTCGAGATGGAGGATGATGGTCTTCGTTCTGAAGAAGTGGCCCACAGACTGGAGACGCCTGTGTGTGTATATTTGTTTAACGTGTACTTGATGTTGCACTCCAAGAAGCACATGATACTTCACAAATCAACCAACTGATTCCAATGGCATGGAAACCACGACGATTGGAGCTGATGGATTTGTTGCAGCCTTCATCCGCCCTTCACAGCCGTTGAGTTCAAAGTAACTTCGTCCGCCTGTTCCACCGCTGAGGTCTTGGTTGGATTGTTCTTTGTCAGGGATGTCACCCTCGACCTTACCGCCATGGGTGACCCTACCAGGAGCATAGCTCCAGACGGCATTGCTCTCAAGATCAGAGGACCACACAAGCATCTCCACCACGACAAGGTGACAATCCACGGAGAAGGCTTAATTGTACTGCTGCCATTAGACAACAAATTTCATGATAAACAAGCAACACACACAAAATGCTGGAGGAACTCCGCAGGCCAGACGGCATCTGTGGATAAGAGTGAATAGTCGACGTTTCAGCACGTGACCTCTCATCATCAGCGGTCTTGGCCTGGAATGTTGACTGTTTACTCTTTTCCACAGATGCTGCCTGGTCTGCTGAATTTCATGACATGTGGACCGCGTTCAGGAACAGTTATTACCCTTCAACCATCAGGCTCCTGAACTGGCATGGGATAACTTCACTCATTTCGACTCTGAGCTGACTTCCCGATCTACAGACTCGCTCTCAATGAATCTACAACTGGCGTCCTCGGCATGTTTTCATCTGCCTTTTACATGTTGGTTGTTTATAAGTTTGTCTACTTAGGAAGCTTTTCATAAAATGCTACTGTATTTTTTTCCCCGTAAGAAAATGAGTCTCTCGGCGGGAGGAGAAGATGGCAGCGCGACACAGCGCGTGCAGCTCTCCAGTGAAATGATATCGTATTTGTAAGTAGGATGCTGTGCACAATTCTGATTTGATGGAGACAGACGTGAGAAGGCACAGAGGAACATCTGGAGAAATTTCTGAAACGTCCAGATCACTGCCGCTGCTACTGTGCGATTGAGAATCTCTGGAGGCAAGGCCCCAAAATCCGCGGCTTTGACTGCTACTGGCGACCAAGGCTGGGGTCGAAGCGTTCGGCAGAGATGGTGCTCGGTGTCGGAGGGCTGATCAGAGCTCGAAGTTTTCGGACAACTCAGAGTCGGACTGTGGTCGGGCATGGCAGGGAGAGTTTTCTTCCTTCTCCCGTCTGCGTGAGATGTGGGACTTTCGAGAGACTTTGAACTTTTTACTGTGCCATGGCTTGTTCTTCATCAAGTTATGGTATTGTTGCACAGTTGTAACTGTATGTTATAATTATGTGGTTTTTGTTAGTTTTTCAGTCTTGGTCTGTCTTGTGTTTCTGTGATATCACACCGGAGGAATATTGTATCATTTCTTAATGCATGCATTACTAAATGACAATAAAAGAGGACTACGTGTCCTCATAATCTAAGCAGTATATGGTAGCAAATATGCACTTTTGCTAACGTTTAGGATCAGTGTATCTATTTCCTGTCTGCATTGTATTTCGTGTTGCGCATTATTATGGGTAATTTGTCACGTGGGTTGGGGCGTGGTAGAGTGAAGGGTATAATTATGTATTCAATCCGTCTCTTTAGTTCAGTTTTTAGTCCGGTTAGAGTTAGAGGCAGCCAGGAATTACCTCTCTGCCTGATTTATCGTTTAAATACTTCTAAGTACACTTAAACCTAGGCATATTCATACAGACTTATTTTCTTATATTGCTGGGTTAGGTTCATTAGTTTTATCGTTACATGATAGGTTGCCTTTGGTTTCTCAATAAAGGATCAAACGTACTTTCTTCAACTCTGGAACTTTATTGCTTGATGGGGAGTGCGTCATTCAGTGTCAAGCCCCTTTGCTCGGCCTCCGAGCAGTTTTGTTTGCTTGAAAGTAGTTGCAGAGTAATGGATTTATTTTGGATGGAATTGACTACGTCGATGTGCTGGGAGGAGCGTAAAGAGGAGACGCTCTCCCAGACTACCCACTCCCTGACACTCTTCTCCATCTCCTGTCCAATCAGGGGAAACGTCCATTAGATGCACATGGACCTGGATTAGAGAGCATGTCTTGTGAGGAAAGGTTAAGCAAGCTATTTCTCTGACTGTACACCTTATTAATGCAAATATCTAATAATCCAATTATGTGGCAGCAACGCAATGCCGAAATCCATGGACACTACCTCACTGTTTTGATCTCTTAGCTCTACTATTTTTATGTTATTGTAATTTCTTGTAATTTTTACATAGAAAACCTACAGCACAATACAGGCCCTTCGGCCCACATGCTGTGCCGAACATGTACTTACTTTAGAAATTACCTAGGGTTACTCATAGCCCTCTATTTTTCTACATTCCATGTAACTATCCAGGAGTCTTTTGGACCCTATTGTATCCACCTCCACCACCGTCGCCGGCAGCCCATTCCACGCACTCACCACTCTATGTGTGGAAAAAAAAAGACTTACCCCTGACATCTCCTCTGTACCTACTTCCAAACACCTTAAAACTATGCCCTCTTGTGCTAGCCATTTCAGCCCTGGGAAAAAGCCTCTGATTATCCACATGATCAATGCCTCTCATCATCTTATACACCTAAAGTATGCATTTTGCTACTGACGCAAAAAAAAAAACCCAGATTTCATGACATGTGGACCGGACAACCATCAGGCTCCTGAACCTATGTGGATAACTTCGCGCACTCCAAACCTGAACCGATTCCACAACTTATAGACTGACTTTTCATGCCATGCAGCATCTCTAGGAAGAGGTACAGTTGACGTTTCGGGCCGAGATCCTTCAACAGGACTAACTGAAAGAAAAGCTAGTAAGAAAGTCCCACTTTTAAATCTCTTTCTAGCTCTTCTTTCAGTTAGTCCTGACGAAGGGTCTCAGCCTGAAACGTCGACTGTACCTCTTCCTAGACATGCTGCATGGCCTGCTGTGTTCACCAGCAACTTTTATGTGTGTTGCTTGAATTTCCAGCATCTGCAGATTTCCTCGTGTTCGCGTGACTGACTTTTCATACAAGTTATGTTGTCAGCATTGTTTGTTTATTTATTATTCATGGTTTTTTTGTATCTGCACAGTTTGTCTTTCGCACATTGGTTGCTTATGGTTAGTTTTTCATTGATTCTATTGTATTTTTGTTTTACTGTGAATAACTGAGAGAAAGTGGATCTCAGGGTTGTATACGATGACATATACATGCATTGGTAATTTACTTTGAACTTTTTGAATCTGTGCCATTAAGTGAGACCTGTTCAAATTCCCCAAAACACGTGATGTGGTGAAGGCACGGTCTGTCTGTCAGACGCAACTAATCACGATGTCTTTGGACTGCGGGATGAAACCAGAGAACCCGAGGGACAGCCCATGCATTCCCCAGGGAGGATGTACAGATTCCTTAAAAATGACTTTGGTCTTGAACTCTGAATGCTGATGCCCCGAGCTGTAAAAGCGTTCGCGCCCCATTTGAACTTTTTCATCCCGTGTATGAGCTGCCAGAGGAAGTGGTTATTTTAACAAGATTTAAAAGGTACTCGGACAGCTACATGGATAGGAAACATTCAGAAGGATACGGGCCAAAAGTGGGAATTAACACTGGTAGAGTTGGATATTTTGGTCGGCATGGATCAGTGGGGCCGAAGGGCCTGTTTACTGTATTACATGGCTTTCATTCAGGAACCACTTTACTAATGCGAGGTTATTTGAGTTGCTGTCACCTGAAACCAGTGTGGCCAGTCTCAAATCTCTCACTAACAAGGTGTTTTTGTCCGTACAGCTGCTGCTCACTGTGTGCTTTTGTTTTTTGCACCATTCTCTTGAGATGGTTCTGCACGAATATCCCAGATCATCAGTTCCAAACCACCCAGTCTGGCTCCCTACAGTCATTCCACGGTCAAGGTCACTTGGATCGCATTTTGTCAGCGACCCTTGCCTGACTGCACCGGGGAAAGTGCTGCCAAGGGCGATCAGAGGAATTCAGTGTGTTGTTGACAACTGTTCTTGACAGAGGGTGTTCAGACTACTGTTCTAAACACAAGGGATTCGGCAGATGTGGAAACCCAGAGCGGCACACAGGTCAGGCAGCATCTATGGAGGGGAATGAGCAGTCGATGTTATGGGCCGAGACCCTTCACCGGGACTTGGATCGTCACAGGCAGTAGCTTCCCCACCATTGAGGACATCATCAAAGGGCGGTGCCTCAGGAAGGCGGCATACTCAGGAGGACCCGGCCTGCCTGCGGGTATGTTGCTGCCTGCTACTCAAAGGCATCAGCGTTGGTACGTGAAGGTGCAGCATAATCGTGGGAAATTGTCTTGGACACTTCACTCGTGAACGCAAGTCTCTGTTGGACAGTGATTATGCTAGTTGCCTCAGGCCTCCTACCCTTGTCTGGTGGCTTGAGAGCTGCGCAGCCTCACGTTGTAACAAGGACTAGGCCTCAAGCCTGGGGCTTGCCTGCTGCTGCGGACCAGCTGGGGCAATGCGGCAGCGTTACAGCGTCACGTCCGCGGTTGGCTGGTGGCTGGCCTCTCCCGTTGGTGCTGCCCTCACATGTTCGAGTGGTGTAATGACAGCCTGGATTGTGTACGTCTGTGCACTGCCAGGAGACCGTAACGTCGGTGCTGGGTATTGTTCCTCAGTGTCTTGGACTATGTATACTGCATAGCTGTGCTTTTGTTTTGAGTGAATATGCTTCTTTGCCAGCTATTTTGCACCTTGGTCCCAGAGGAACACTGTCTTGCTCAGCTGTATCTAAGTATGGTTGAATGATAGTTAAACTTGGTTTGATTTTGATTTGATCTGTCATTGAGGACCCTCACCACCAAGAACGCACCTTCTCATTACCCTCATCAGTGAGAAGGTACGGAAGCCTGAAGACACACTTAACGTTTCAGGAACAGCTTCTTCCCCTCTGCCATCAGATTTCCGAATGGATATTGCACCCATGTACACTATCTCACTATTTAATTTTTTTTTGCTATACTTGTTTTTTTATATTTGTTATTCTAATTCGTAGTAACTTGTGTATTACAATGTACTGCTGCCACAAACAGACAGATTTAACGACATATCAGTGATAATTCTGATTCTGAGAGGCCTGAATTGGAAATGGTGGATTGGAGAGGACGAGATAATGAAGGGGAAAGGGAGAGGTGAGTCCCTGGAGAAATTTGTAAACAGATGAGAATTTTATTATCTTGTTGTAATCATTATTTGGGACCATGCATGTTGGGGTGTGGGGGCAAGTAACTGTAAATAGAATGAGGCAACTGAGTTACAGGAAGAGTTTGAGCAGGCTAGGACGATATCCATTGGAGCTTAGGGAAATGAGGGGTGACCTCATTCACTCAGAGTGGGCACGGCATTGCCTCTACTTTCTTAGATGTTTGCACAGATTCGGGGTGGCATCTAAAACTTTGACAAACTTCTGTGGATGTCTGGGAAGAATACTTTGACTGGTTATATCACTGCCAGGTAGGGAAACACCAGTGCCCAGGAATGGAGACGCTTACAGGAAGTGGTGGATACAGCCCAGTTCTTCACAGGCAGAACCCTCCCTGCTATTGTGCACATTTACAAGGAATGTTGCCACAAGAAAGCAGAACTTGTCACCAAGTGCCCTGCCATTGCTGCTGCCATCGGGAATGGGGTACCCGAGACATGGGGCCCATGGCATCAGGTTCAGGAACAGTCCGCATCCAGTTTCTCATCCAGGCAGTGTACGATGTGCTTCCAAGCCCATCAAACCTGCACACATGGGACATGGCAGAGTCATCTGCGTGCCCACTGTGCTCCAAGCGAGGAACCCCGGAGCAGATCCTCAGCGGCTGTGCAAGGGCGCTTGGTGAGGGACGGTACAGGTGGAGGCATGATCAGGTTCTGAAGACCATCGCTGAAGCCGTCAGCACAGGAGTTGAGTGGGCGAAGTGGTCCCGACCCTCCAAGCAGACCACTGCCTTTGTCAGAGCTGGAGAGCAGCCAATACCTGCCAAAAGAACATCTGCAGGCTTTCTGACCTCTACAAGGGACTGGCAGCTGTTGGTGGACCTCGAAGGGCAGCTGAAGTTCCCCAACCATATCGCAGCCACCACCCTGCAACCAGACAATGTCCTAGTGTCTGAATCTACTAAGTAAGTGGTGCTGCTGGAGCTGACAGTCCCATGGGAAGATAGCTTGGAAGAGGCCTTTGAAAGGAAGCTCTCCAACTACGCAGGACCGGTCAGCAACTGTCAGCAGGCTGGATGGAGAGCGAGGTGTCTCCCTGTGGAGGTTGGTTGTAGGGGAATCGTAGCCCATTCTTTAGTTAGAGCCTTCAGCGTTTTGGACATCGAGGCAGAGAGGGCCTCCAGATTGCTGTGGCTCAAAAGAGGTGAGCCATGGAGTCATAAGTAGCTAGCCATCTGGACACAAGCTGGGGTCTGATCAGCCCCGGCTGGGTTACCTGGAGGAAGTTGTATGATGTTGAAAGACCCGAAACACCCGATGATTCCAGGAACATCACTGAAGATGTGTCCAGAAGCATCAATAGATTTATGTACACAACCTCTCAACTATCAGGCTCCTGAACCAGTGTGGATAAATTCTCTCACCTTAATACTGAACACAACCTATGGACTCAGTTTCAAGGACTCTGCACCTCATGTTCCAAGCACGTATGTCCTTTTTTTGTATTTGCACAGTGTGCCTTATTTTGTGTATTGGCTGTTTGTCAGTGTTTATGGTTTTTCATTGTACTCTGTTCTACTGTAAATCTTCTGGTAAAAGGCATTGTCCTCAGGCGCAGTGGCCTCTCTGGGTCCAGCCAACGGTGTAGTGGTTCATCCCAGATGTCCTTTTTACAATTGCAAGGCACCGATTGATATTAAAAACACCAAGTACTGTGGTGGGATGGCAAAGGAGCTGGACATGTTGTACACCACATTGCACTTTTCTTCAGCCACCCAGGGAAGAAGGCGTCAGAGCTGGTCCACCAGACAGTGTGGGTGATTATTTTGGATGTTTTTTTTTTGTGATCGCTAGACCCTTTTGGACGTTGGTCATGTAGAGTACTGCAAATCCAATTCACTGGTTCATTGGTGAAACAGGTCACTGGTCTGCGTGCTACTGGTACCATGTAACCCAGTACTACCTGTCGCATGATCGGGTGGTCGGTGACTAAACCGGCTCCCCCACCAGGCTTGCCTGGTGAGGAGGGTGGCTAGACACCCTGCAGGATGAAAAACAAGACCTGTCAAAGGGCGGATGAACCCTCTCATAGGGTCATCGGCCATCTAACAAACACGTGCTGTGAAGCGCGGAAAGGGCATCGAAGCTTGGACTGGCCACTCACTGCAAAAGAACTTCCCCCAGCCGTCTTGGACCCCACCATGCCGCTGGATCCGGGAGGGGATGTCGAGAGGGTGGGTCTGGACCTGCACGACTCCCTACTCACCTAAAATCCACTCACCCACACGCTGTTCCTTTCTGAGGAGTGGGGTATCCCACCCTACTAACTGACTGAAAGGAACCATCATCATCCTATGGGATGGATGGATGGATGGAGAGAGAGAAATGTGTATGTGCACTCTACTTGAGCCACATCTGGAACTTTGCCCCATTATAGGAAGGATGACAAGACTTTGGAGAGGGTGCAGAAGAGGTCGATCAGCATGCTGCTTTGGTTAGCGGGTTTGTGCTATAATGAGAGTTTGGACAAACTTGGGTTGTTTTCCCTGGAGAGTTAGAGGCTGGGGGAGATCTGACAGAGGTTTATAAGATTATGAGAGGCATAGCTAGAGTAGACAGAGGGCATCTTTTTCCCAGGGTTAAACCAGAGGTCATGCACTTAAGGTGAGAGGGGATAATTTCAAAGGACATGTTGGGATACAATATCCATGGTCGACCTCGACCAGTTGAGGGCCTCAGTGCAAAAAGACAGCAAGGAAAAGTGACGTCGTGCTCATGGATACTCTGCCCATTGAGAAATCTGACAGTGGAAGGGAAGAAGCTGTTCCTGAATCGTTAAGTGTTTGTCTTCAAGCTCCTGATGGTAGCAATGAGAAGAGGGCATGTCCTGGTGATGGGGGTCCTTGATGTTGGATGCCACCTTTATGAGGCATCACCTTATGAAGGTGAGTACAAAATAATCTGCAGATGCTGGGGTCAAAGCAACACTCACAACACGCTGGAGGAACTCAGCAGGTCGGAAACGAACAGTCAACGTTTCAGGCGGAGACCCTTTGTCACAACTGAAGAGGGAGGGGGCAGAGGCCCTATAAAGAAGGTGGGGGGAGGGTGGGAAGGAGAAGGCTGGTAGGTTCCAGGTGAAAAACCAGTAAGGGGAAAGATCAAGGGGCGGGGGAGGGAAGCAGGGAGGGGATAGGCAGGAAAGGTGAAGAAAGAATAGGGGAAAACACAATGGGTAGTAGAAGGAGGCGGAACCATGAGGGAGGTGATAGGCAGCTGGAGGACGGGGCAGAGTGAAACTGGGATGGGGGAAGGGAGGGGGAGGGAATTACTGGAAGTTGGAGAATTCGATGTTCATACCAAGGGGCTGGAGACTACCCACACGGTATATGAGGTGTTGCTCCTCCACCCTGAGTTTAGCCTCATCATGGAGTAGAGGAGGCCACGTATGGACATATCTGAATGGGAATGTGAAGCAGAGTTGAAGTGGGTGGCTACTGGGAGATCCTGTCTGTTGTGGCGGACGGAGCGGAGGTGCTCGACGAAGCAGTCCCCCAATCTGCGTCGGGTTTCACCGATGTAGAGGAGGCCGCACCGGGAGCACTGGATGCAATAGATGACCCCAACAGACTCACAAGTGAAGTGTTGCCTCACCTGGAAGGACTGTTTGGGGCCCTGAATAGCGGTGAGAGAGGAGGTGTAGGGACAGGTGTAGCACCTTTTGAAGGTGCCCTTGATGCTGGGCAGTTCTGGTGCCTGTGATGGAGCTGGCTGAGTTTACAACTTCCTGCAGCTTTTTCTGATCCTGTGCGGTTGCCCCATTGTACCCTCCGTGCTTCCTTCCATTCACCTTATCCACTGAAACACAGTGAATTAAGAGTTTAGAGTTATTATGTTGTAGTTGTCCAAGGCATTGTGCACAGCTTGGGTCACCACACCACAGGAAGGATGTGATAACAACAGAGAGCTCAGAAGGGATTCAGCAGGATGCTGCCGGAAGCAGCATGTTGTGGTTATATGGAGAGGTTGTGTGGGCTGGGTTAATTCTCACCGGAACATAGGCAGCTGAGTGGCGACCTTTTACAGGTTTATAAGTCTTGAGAGGGGATAGGTAGTGCAGATACAGTCATTTATATGTCTGGGACACCACAGTAGCACAGTGGTTAGCACGACACTATAACAGCTCAGGGTATCAGTCTGCTCTTCAATTTTATACTTTATTGTCGCCAAACAATTGGTACTAGAACGTACAATCATCACAGTGATATTTGATTCTGCGCTTCACACTCCCTAGATTACAAATATTAAATATTAAAAATAGTTAAAATTAGTAAATTTAAAAAAATTAAATTATAAATCATAAATAGAAAAATGGGAAGTAAGGTAGTGCAAAAAAACCGAGAGGCAGGTCCGGATATTTGGAGGGTACGGCCCAGATCTGGGTCAGGATCCGTTCAGCAGTCTTATCACAGTTGGAAAGAAGCTGTTCCCGAATCTGGCCGTACGAGTCTTCAAGCTCCTGAGCCTTCTCCTGGAGGGAAGAGGGACGAAAAGTGTGTTGGCTGGGTGGGTCGTGTCCTTGATTATCCTGGCAGCACTGCTCCGACAGCGTGCGGTGTAAAGTGAGTCCATGGACGGAAGGTTGGATTGTGTGATGTGCTGCGCTGTGTTCACGATCTTTTGCAGCTTCTTTCAGTCTTGGACAGGACAACTTCCATACCAGGTCGTGATGCACCCTAGAATAATGCTTTCTACGGTGCCTCTATATTTTGACGCCATTTGTAAGTTTATGCGTCCTCCCTGTCAACTACATGGGTTTTCTCCAGGTGCTCCAGTTCTCTCCCGCAGTACAATGATGTACCAGTTAGTACGTTGATTTGTCGTTGTAAGTTGTCCCGTGATTGGGCTGCGGTTAAATAGGTGGGTTGCTTCGTGGTGCAGTTCATAGCGAGGCCTATTCCGTGCTGTATCTCTAAATAATAAATAATCCAGGGCTGGAGAATCTAGAACTAAGGTTAAGGCGAGGAGGAGGTATTAAAGGAGATCTGAAGGTAGGTTTCTTATACCGAGGGTGGTGGGTGTATGGAATGAACTACCAGAGAACAAGATAGCAGTGTTGATTCTTCAAGCTCCATACTCACTTTAAAGAACTTTACAACATATCCTTTGTACTATTTTATTTATTTCTCTGGTTTCTTTTGCACGTTGGTTGTTTGTCAGTCTGTCCATGTATACTTTTACATAAATTCTATTGTATATTTCCCTTCAATTTGATATACAGTGTGGGCATGTGGCCAAGTGATTCAGGCATTGGACTAGCGACCTGAAGGTTGTGAGTTCGAGCCCCAGCTGAGGGAACATGTTGTGTCCTTGAGCAAGGCACTTAATCACACATTGCTCTGCGATGACACTGGTGCCAAGCTGTTTGGGTCCTAATGCCCTTCCCTTGGACAACATTGGTGTCGTGGAGAGGGGAGACTTGCCGCATGGGCAACTGCTGGTCTTAGTCATAGTCATACTTTATTGATCCCGGGGGAAGTTGGTTTTCATTACCGTAAATAAATAATAATAAAACCATAAATAGTTAAATAGTAATATGTAAATTATGCCAGGAAATAAGTCCAGGACCAGCCTATTGGCTCAGGGTGTCTGACCCTCCAAGGGAGGAGTTGTAAAGTTTGATGGCCACAGGCAGGAATGACTTCCTATGACACTCTGTGTTGCATCTCGGTGGAATGAGTCTCTGGCTGAATGTACTCCTGTGCCCAACCAGTACATTATGTAGTGGATGGGAGACATTGTCCAAGATGGCATGCAACTTGGACAGCTTCCATACAACCTTGCCCAGGCCTGTGCCCTGGAGAGTGAAGACTTTCCAGGCGCAGATCCATGGTCTTGCAAGACTAATGGATGCCTAATTTGATATACAGTACCCTTAAAACCCAGTCGCTTTGGGCAGATGGGGCTTATCAGCCGTGGCTGGCAGCTCATCACGAAGAAGGAAAACTCTGATCTCAAATCTCCGCTGCCTTGTGGTTATACCCACTCGTGGGGAAGGTTTCGGGTGTAAACCCCAAGGGAAAATTCCGGAACCAGAATCCCTAAGGCAGACCTACACGGAGTTCAATGCTGACTGGCAACTCCCGTAATGGTGCTGGTACCAAACTGTATGGGTCTCTGCCGTTCCTTTGGATTCATCTGCTGTGTGGAGAGGGGGAGCCTGCGATATGAGCAACGGCTTGCTCTTCATATCGTACTGCCCTGACTTGTGTGTCATGGAGACAGCTGGGATGCTACATCCACGGTTGACCCGAACCAATGGAGGGCCTCAGATATTTTTCTGTAAATGCCTGTGAGAAAATGAATCTCAAGGTACTATGTGATAACGTATACATATGCTACATTGGTAATAAATTTACTTTGGACTTAAACCTTGAACTACAATTATAACATTTGAAAGGTGTTTGGACAGGTAATTGAATAGGAAGGATCTGGAGGGATCTGGGCTTTCAGCTGGAAAATAGGATTAGCGTCGGATAGGTGAGATGTATTGAAAGGGCCCGTTGTTCATTTGGTCAGAGGCCTAGACCACTACAGCACAGAAACAGGTCCTTTGGCCCATCTAGTCTGCTGAACGATTATTCTATGAACTAAAATAATAGAAATTATATCCAATAGTTGAGGAAATCAGTTAGCTTATTTTGGTGGAAGAAATAAATGGGCAGACTATTATTTAGATGGGGAGAGAATTCAAAATGCAGAATTGCAAAGGGACTTGGGAGTTCTTGTGCAAGACGCCCTAAAGGTTAACCTCCAGGTTGAGTCGGTGGTGAAGAAGGCAAATGCAAGGTTGGCATTCATTTCTAAAGGTATAGAATATAAAAGAAGGGACGTGATCTTGAGGCTTTATGAGGGATTTGTGAGACCACACTTGGAGTATTGTGTGCAATTTTGGGCTCCTTATTTCAGAAAGGATATACTGACATTGCAGAGGGTTCAGAAGATTCACGAGAATGATTCCAGAAATGAAAGGGTTTCTTCTGGCTGTGTTCCCTGGAGTTCAGGAGAATGAGGGAGGATCTCATAGAACATTCCGAATGTTAAAAGGCCTGAACAGATTAGATATGGCAAAGTCACTTCCCATGGTAGGGGAGTCTAGGACAAGAGGGCACGACTTCAGGATTGAAGGACGCCCTTTTAGAACAGAGATGCGGAGAAATTACTTTAGTCAGAGGGTGGTAAATCTTGCCACGAGCAGCTGTGGAGGCCAAGTCATTGGGTGCATTTAAGGCCGAGATAGGTTCTTGATTAGCCAGAGCATCAGAGTATGGGGAGAAGGCAGGGGAGTGGGGATGACCGGAAGAATTGGATCAGCCCATGATTGAATGGTGGAGCTGGCTCGATGGGCCAAATGGCCTATTTCTCCTATATCTTATGGTCTTAAGGAAAAATATTTGTGGGTCATGTCTGTCCATACATACACTCAGTGGAGGTACCTACTGATGTGGCTATTGAGTGTGAGTACAGTGAGGTAGTACAAGAGAGAAGCAATTTCAGACTTGCTGCCTGTTATGCCGCTGGTGTTAGGGCAGCAGTGAAGGTCCTCCGACTCTGACGGTGTTCAGGGCTCCTTCATCACGTCAGAAGCTTCCTCTCGGTTTTCACTGTCAGTCACGCAAGTACTGGGTAGAGACTCAGGAACACCGTTGCGCTCAGATGTAGAAGGATTCTTCATTCAAAGATACGTTTAATGTCAGAGAAATGTAGACAATATACATCCTGAAATGCTTTATCTTTGCAAACGTCCATGAAAACAGAGGAGTGAATGACAGTTAAATGTTAGAACCCCACAGTCCCCCCCCAGCTATTCCGTCCCATGCATAAGCAGCAAAGTGAGAACCGCCCCCCTCCCCTACCAGCAAAAAAAAAGCATTGGCACCCACCACCGAGCACTCTTGTGCAGCAAAGACGCAGACTTGCAGTATACCAAAGACTGCTCATTCACCCGGTATTCGACATGCCACGGGCTCTCTCTCTCTCTCCCTGATAATGGAGAAAGAGGTGTCTCCGTTAAACAGTGAGTGGGGAGACATAACAAACAACTCGCTGATTAACGATGTTAAAAGACCGTTGCGTCGCTTTTTCCGAGCTCCGGGCTCGGAGATCTCAGGCCTCTGGGCACATAGCCAGACATCTTCCGTCGGTTCATAGATTTGTGGGTGGTCAGGACGTGAACGGATAGGGGGAGAAGGCAGGAGATTGGGGCTGAGAGGAAAATTGGATCAGCCATGATGAAATGGCAGAATGGACTCGATGGGCCAAATGGCCTAATTTTGCTCCTACATCTTATGATTTTGTGATGGATGCCGCCATTTAGTGGTGCACAAAGATGCTCTGGATGCTACAGAGGCTCAGGCTTGTGCTCCTGATGGAGCTGACTAAACTTACAGCTCTCTGCGGCTGCTTCATATCTGGTACAACATCTGACTCAACGAGCTGATTACGGACTGCATGAGGAAGAAGCTGGAGGTACATGAGCCAGTTCTCATTGGGGTTCAGGGGTGGAGAGGCCAGCAAATTTAAATTCCGCTGCCTTTTCATTTCAGAGGATCTGTCCTGGGTAAGTGCCATTACAAAGAAACCACGGCAGCACCTCCACTTCCTTAGGTTCGGCACATCATCCGAAACTTTGACACGTCAGATGCGTAGGGCGAGTATACTGATACTTCTATACTGGCTTGGTACAGAAGCACCAATGCCCTGGAACAGAAAAGCCTACAGAAAGTACTGGATGCAGCCCAGTCCGTCGCAGGCAAAGCTGTCCCACCATTGAACGTGTCTAAAAGGAAAGCAGCATCCATTATCAAGGACCCCCACCACCCAGGCTCCTCGCTGCTACCATCAGGAAGGAGGTACAGGAGCCTCGTAATCTTTCAGAGATTGAAGGAGGCCTTGATAGAGATGGTATGGTTTTCCAATGTCTAATACCAGAGGGGATGCATTTAAGGTGAGGGGGGGTAATTTCAAAGGAGATGGGAGGGGCAAGTTTTTTTTTACACAAAGTGGAGGGTGCCTGGAATGCACTGCCTGGGTGGTGATAGAGGCAGAAACATTAGAGATATTTAAGAAAGGCAGATGAATATGAAGAAAATGGAAGGATATGGACATTGTGTAGGCAGAAGAGTTTAGTTAGTTATTTGATTACTTATTTATTTGGTTTATGGGCTGAAGGACATGTCCCTGTGCTGTGCTGTATTGTTCTGTGCTCTGGCGATTCAACCCCAGTTTTTCTGCAAAGGTGAGAGATAGATGGAGGGGCAGGTAGTGTTGAGGAAACGGAGTTTGCAGAAGAAACACACATCAAAGTTGCTGGTGAACGCAGCAGGCCAGGCAGCATCTCTAGGAAGAGGTACAGTCGACGTTTCAGGCCGAGACCCATCGTCAGGACTAACTGAAGGAAGAGTGAGTAAGAGATTTGAAAGTGGGAGGGGGAGGGGGAGATCCAAAATGATAGGAGAAGACAGGAGGGGGAGGGATGGAGCCAAGAGCTGGACAGGTGATTGGCAAAAGGGATATGAGAGGATCATGGGACAGGAGGCCCAGGGAGAAGGAAGAGGGGGAGGGGGGGAAAGCCCAGAGGATGGGCAAGGGGTATAGTGAGAGGGACAGAGGGAGAAAAAGGAGAGAGAGAAAAAGAATGTGTGTATATAAATAAATAACGGATGGGGTGCGAGGGGGAGGTGGGGCATTAGCGGAAGTTTGAGAAGTCAATGTTCATGACATCAGGTTAGAGGCTACCCAAACAGAATATAAGATGTTGTTCCTCCAACCTGAGTGTGGCTTCATCTTTACAGTAGAGGAGTCTGTGGATGGACATATCAGAATGGGAATGGGACGTGGAATTAAAATGTGTGGCCACTGGGAGATCCTGCTTTCTCTGGCGGACAGAGCGTAGGTGTTCAGCGAAACGATCTCCCAGTCTGCGTCGGGTCTCGCCAATATATAGAAGGCCGTATCGGGAGCACCGGACGCGGTATATCACCCCAGCTGAAGGAATTGGACAGATTGTGGAATGGGCAAAAAAGTGGCAGATGGAATATAAGGTAGGGAAGTGTACGGCTTTGCAGTGTGGTAGACGGAATAAAGGTGTAGACTGTTTTCCAAATGGGAAGAACTTCAATACAGGACTGTGGGCATTCTGGCCCATGATGTTGTGCCAACCTTTTAACTGACTCCAAGGTTATTCTAACCCTTCCTTCCAACATAACTCTGCACTTTTCTGTTATCTATGTGGCTATCGAAGAGTCTCTTAAGTGTCTCTGATGTATCTGCCTCTATCAGCACCCCGGGCAGGACGTTCCGCACACCCACCATTCACCTCCGATCACCTTAAATGTGCCTAATATATCTGCCGCTACCACCACCCGGGCATCATGCACCCACCATACTCTGTCGGGGAGGGGGAACCAGCCTTTAACATCCCCTCCCCCCCCCCCCCCCCCCATACTTTCCTCCTATCACCTTAAACTTATGCCCCCTTGTATTAGCCATTTCCACCCTGGGGAAAAAATCTGTGGCTGACTACTTGATCTGTGACTCTTATCATCTTGTACATCTCTATCAAGTCATCTGTCATCCTCCTTCACTCCAAACAGAAAACCCTAGCTCACTCAACCTCATCTCGTATGACATGCTCTGTAATCTAGGCAGCATCCTGCTAAATCTCCTCCGCACCCTTTCTAAAGCTTCCACATCTTTCCTATAATGAGGCAACCGGAATTGAACACAATACTCCAAGTAATCTGCCTTCTATTAACATCTTGCTTGTGGGACCATGCTGTGCATGATCCTTTGATTCTACCTGAGGGGTCATGCTTGCAATCTGCTGCAGTTTTGACATAATACTGTCAATCAGGAAGTGTTGGTGGCTGTCAAGTGTTTTGGGACATTTCAATATACTCCAAGAGGAAAACTTAATCAGTGATTAAATGGTGTAGCAGACTCAATGAGCAGAATAGCCTCATTTTCTATAGCTTGTGATCTTGTTTTTCTACAAGTTCCAACTCATTTATCTTTGGTTTGTGTCTTTTCAAAGTTTGAAGTAAAGTATTATCAAGGTACATATGTCAGCTTGTGCAGGCCTGAGATTGATTTTCTTGTGTGCATTCACACTAAAACAAAGAAACACAACAGAATCACTGAAAGACCACACCAGCCAGGACCGACAAACACCCCGTGTGCAAAAGACAACAAACTGTGCAAATACAAAAAGAGAGAGAAAAGTAATGATAAATAAGCAATAAATGTCAAGAACATGAGATGAAAAGTTTTTGAAAAGGGAGTACTTAGGTTGTGGAATCAGTTCAGTAATGGGGCAAGTGTGTGTGTGTGTGCGCCCTTAACTCCTGGTGGAGTCGTCAGGGCACCATCATGACAAGCTGTTTTTTGATATGCTTATCGTACGGCGTGTCTTGGGCATCTGAAACCTGGCAGAGCCCATCCTTCTCCAGGTTTTTTTTTTACGCGGTTGAGTTGCCACTTAACCCAGGCACGGATGGAGAGCGTGCAAGGGAGCCGGCCGGGTTCGAACTCAGGACCTCTCGCCCCGAAGTCCAGTGCTGATGCCACTATGCCACCAGCCAGACAATGGGGCAATTGGAGATATCCAACTGATTCAGGAGCCTGATGGTTGAAGGGTAATAACTGTTTCTGGTGGTCTAAGTCCTGAGGCTCCTGTGCTGCCTTCCTGATAGCAGCTTGAGAAGAGAGCATGTCTGAATGGTGGGGGTCCTTGGTGGTCGATGCTGCTTTCCTGTGGCAATGAGTGATGGGGAGGGCGCTGATAGACAGGGAAGTATCTACCTGGAGAAATTGTTTGAGGACGTTAGTAAATCCAAGAGTCCTGCTTCAGCACAGAGGTTAGTGCAATCACTTTACCAGTGTTTAGAGCGACAGGGAGTGATGGTCTCAGCAACTTGTTCGAGGTGCACAACACAAGGCCAGCCCCAAAAGACACAACCCTCCCAGGTGAGGAGCCACTGTCTGTAACAGCAACAGACGTGAGAACAACTCTGCAGAGGGCCAACCCCCGTAGGGCTGTCGGGCCAGACAACTCGGAGGGTGTGCACCAGCTCATTAACATCTTCACTACTTCACTCATCCAGGCTGCTGTCCCCATATGCTTCGAATCAGCCACCTTCGTCCCTGTAGCACAGAACTCTACTCTTCTGGCAGTGACACCAATCATCATAAAGTGCTTTGAACGGCTGATAATGGCACATTATCAAAAGCTCCATTCCTGCCACCTTGGACTCTTACCAGTATGCTTGCTGTCAGAACCACTTTATGGCAGATGCCACAGCACCTGCCATGCACCTGGCTCTCTCTCACCAAGAAAACAAGGACACATGATCATTCTCCAGGTAGAATGATGTTTCTGGGTTTCAGTTCGATATTCAACACTACTGCCCCAGAGACCTTGGTGAACAAACTCCTACTCCTCGGTCTAAACACACCACTGTACACCTGGGTGCGGAACATCCTAACCATCAGACCTCAGAGAGTCAGGATGCACAACCACTCCTCCCTCCCCATCACCCTCAACACAGGTGCCTCCCAGGGCGGTGTGCTGAGCCCATCGCTGTACACCTGCTCACACGTGGCTGCACATCCAAACACCTGAGTAATCAGAATCAGGTTTATTATCACCGGCATGTGACGTGAAATTTGTTAACTTAGCGGCAGCAGTTCAATGTAATACATAGTCTAGCAGAGAGAGAAAAAAGTTACAATAATAAATAAAATAAAACATAATTGATTTACTTTGTCTATTATGTATATTGAATAGATTATTAAAACGTGCAAAAACAGAAATACTGTATATTAAAAAAGTGAGGTAGTGTCCAAAACTTTAATGTCCATTTAGGAATCGGATGGCAGAGGGGAAGAAGCTGTTCCTGAATCACTGAGTGTGTGCCTCCAGGCTTCTGTACCTCCTACCTGATGGTAACAGTGAGAAAAGGGCATGCCCTGGGTGCTGGAGGTCCTTAATAATGGACGCTGCCTTTCTGAGACACCACTTCCGAAAGATGTCCTGGGTACTCTGTAGGCCAGTACCCAAGATGGAGCTGACTAGATTTATAACCTTCTGCAGCTTCTTTCAGTTCTGTGCAGTAGCCCCTCCATACCAGACAGTGATGCAGCCTGTCAGAATGCTCTCCACAATACAACTATAGAAGTTTTTGAGTGTATTTGTTGACATGCCAAATCACTTCAAACTCCTAATGAAGTATAGTCACTGTCTTGCCTTCTTTATGACGACATCAATATGTTGGGACCTCAAAGATCTTGACACCCAGGAACTTGAAGCTGCTCACTCTCTCCACTTCTGATCGCTCTATGAGGATTGGTATGTGTTCCTTCGTCTTACCCTTCCTGAAGTCCACAATCAGCTCTTCTGTCTTACTGACGTTGAGTGCCAGGTTGTTGCTGTGGCACCATTCCACTAGCTGGCATATCTCACTCCTGTACGCCCCCTGTCATGTCATTGGTGAACATTGTCAAGTTCACCGATGACACGACAGTGATGGGGCTCGTCACCAACAACGATGAGACGGTCTGTAGAGAGGAGGTGGGAAAAGCTTGAGGCCTGGTGCCAGGCCAGTAACCTCTCCCTTAATGTCAACAAGGTAAAGGAGATGGTTATTGACTTCAGGAGAACTCGTACCATTCACACCCCTCTTTATATCAGTGGCACAGCAGTGGAAACTGCAAGCAGTTTCAAACTTATTTTTACAAAATATCTTTATTACTAATTCAGTGCTACAATATATATACAAACCAGTGACTAACACAATTACTACACAACTACTAGACAAACAACATTAAACTAAAATGTTTCTACCTCTGTCAATGCCGGTGCTAATCCCCCGCAGAGCCAGTGGTCCTGGAACACCTCTATGGTCACCGTGGACAGCGCATGTTCCCTTTTCACATTTACCCGGGCACGGACATGCCCCCAAAACATTGCCAGGCAGTCTGCCAGGGCATGTTCCTTCGCCACCCACTTCCGGGATCCATTGATATCTTTTTGCCAGCCCCACCCAGGAACAAGTTGACAAGGATATCTTCATCCCTCTATGCCCCCCTCCTTACTGGATGACCGTATGTAAATAAGGTGGGGCTAGAGTGTAAGCAGAAGGTGAGAAGCAGCCCACACAGATACGCAAAAAGGGGCTGCACCCTCGCACACTCCATGTACATGTGGTACATGTACACGGCCTCCTACAGCCTGCAGAGGTGACATGCGGCTGGGAGGTCCGTGTACAAACTAAGGAACTTGTTATAGAGTGCCGCTCTGTGCAGCAGTCTCAACCCCAGATCCACAAGGTGCATGAGAAGACGTCCCTCGTAAAGGGGCTTCCGCTGGGGACCCCCTCACCTCCAGGTGGAAAGACATTCTGCCATGGCATTTCGGGACGGTGGGCAAGGGCTGGGAAGTGGAGGGTGTGGAGCAGCAGCCCATACAGGTACCTCCTACTTGCATCCCTGAATGGGATTGTGGGTGTTGACAAGACTGGGGGGCCTGGGCCTGACAAGCAGCTCCGGCGGTGCAGAGGTGAGCCCAGCTGGAAACTCCTGGGAGTGCACATGTTGCACGGTCCCAAAACACATTCTACACAGTCAGGAAAGCTTACCAACACCTCCACAATCTGAGACTGAAGAGAGCTGGCCCACAATGCTCTGCTGAGCCAATTAAATTAATAATCAAATGGCCAACTAAACTAATCTCTTCTGCCTACGTAATGTCCATATCCTTCCATTTCCCTCTCATTCATGTGTCTCTCTAAACATCTCTTGAAAGTTTCTAATGTATCTGCCTCTACCACCACCCCAGACAGTGCATTCCAGACACCCGTCACTCTATGTATAATAAAATAAAACTTTAAAAAACAAACTTGCCCCTCAGATCTCCTTTGAAATTTCCCCCTTACCTTAAATTGGTATTGGACATTTCTACCCTTGGGGGGGAAATATTGTATGTCTACTTTCTCTTTTCTCCTCATAGTTTTGTGAACCTCCGTCAGATCTTCCCTCATTCTCCACCACTCCAGGAAAAACAACCCAAGTTTGTCCAACCTCTTGATAAAGAATCAGCCCTCTAATCCAGGCACCAGCCTGGCAAATCTCTTCTGTACCCTTTTCAAGCCCTCAGCTTCCTATAGTGGGTGACCAGAAATGTGTGTAGTACTGTTGCAACCTTTCCAAAAGGAAAATAGTGATGTCACTTTTCCCATCACCTCAAGCAGCTGTGGGGAATTGAACTGGTGTCACAGGGCTGGTGGCTTCAGTCTGAGCACGACACTTGCAATTGCACTTGTTGAGTTCACTTCACCCTTGAACAGTGCCCTCTGGAAGTCTGCAAGTGTTAGAAAAATGGTAAACACACACTGAGGTCTCCCACTGTTCAGGCCAGGCTCTCTTCTCACTGCTGCTGTCTGGGGAAGGGGGTGTGTGGGGTGGGGGGAGCCTCTGGTCCAGCTCTACCAGGTTCAGGAGCAGTTCTTGACCTTTAGCCATCAGGTTCTTGAACCAGTGTGGCTAACTTCACTCACCTCACCTCTGAATGGATTCCACAATCTCAATAAATCACTTCCAAGGACTCTACAACTCATGTTCTCAGTATGATTTATTTATTTGTACAAGTAGTTATCTGATGCACATTGGTTGCTTGTCAGTCTGTT
This sequence comes from Mobula birostris, assembly GCF_030028105.1. Classification (NCBI taxonomy): domain Eukaryota; kingdom Metazoa; phylum Chordata; class Chondrichthyes; order Myliobatiformes; family Myliobatidae; genus Mobula; species Mobula birostris. The sequence continues at coordinate 8,459,582 of NC_092373.1, forward strand.
AATGTATAGATTTTCATAACTTCTATTGTATTTTATTTTTCTGCAAGAATCTGAATTTCAGGGTAGTATACAGTAATGTACAACTCTGATTCTTTTACTACTTTGAGTTTTGAGTGTATAAAACTATGAACACCATGATAGTGTAGCGGTTAGCGAGTCGCTATCACAGCTCGGGGCATCAGCATTTGGAGTTGAATCCCAGTGTCCTCTGTGAGGAGTTTGTACATCCTCCCTGTGGAAAGTCTGTGTTTCCTCCGGGAATTCTGGTCTCTTCCCACAGTCCAGAGACGTACCAATTTGCAGGCTAATGGAAGATTGTAAATTGTCCTCTAATTAGGCTAGGTTAAATCAGGTTTGTTGGGAGTTGCTAGGCACTGTGGCTTACAGGACTGGAAGGGCCTATTCCACACTGAATCTCTAAGATAGAAATAAAAAACAAAATAAATTCTGCAGATGCTGGAAATCTTCAGCCACACACAAAGTGTCGGAGGAGGTCTCGCAAGCTCCTCTACATCGGTGTTACAGCGGGTGGAAACAGCGAGCAGTTTCAAACTCCTGGGGCTGCACATTGAACACAACCACTCATGGTCCCAGAACACAATCAGGAAAGTTCACCAACACCTCAACTTGCTGAGGAGGCTAAAGAGAGCTGGACTATGCACATCTGAACTTCCAACCTTCTGCAGATATGTAGTAGAGAGAGCATCCTAACATGCTGCATCACTGCAGGGTACGGAAACTGTATTGTGGCAGGCAGGAAGGCTCTACGATGGGTAGTCAAAACTGTCCAATGCATCACTGGCACCAGTCTACCCACCATCAGGGGCGTGTATACAGAAAGATGCCGGAAAAGGGCCAGTAACATCATGAAGGATCCCACCCACCCTGCTCATGGGCTGTTTGTCCTTCTCACATCAATTAACTTATGTTTTTATATTTATTGTGTTTTTTAGTTGTTGTGTTCTTTATCTTATTGTGCTTTTTTGTGTTGCTTTGGATCCAGAGAACAATTATTTCATTCTCCTTTACACTTGTGTACTGGAAATGACATTAAACTATCTTGTACTCAGCAGGTCAGGCAGCATCTATGGAAGGGAATGAACTCGACATTTCAGGCCTGGACCCTTCATCAGAACTGGAAAGGAAAGGGGGAAGAAGCCAGAATAGGAAGGGGGTTGAGAGGAAGGAGTGTAAGCTGGCAGGTGATAGGTGAAGTAGGTAAGGGGGTAGGTAGATGGGTGAAGGAAGATGGATGAAGTAAGAAGCTGAGTCATGATAGGTGGAAAAGGTAAAGGGCTGATGAAGAAGGAATCTGATAGGAGAGGAGAGTGGACCATGGGAGAAAGGGCTGGAGGAGGGAATGGGTAGAAAAATTGTGGTCAGTTCCTCAAGAGTTGTTAGATTCAACTTGCCTGATCCCAGAGATTTACTTAGATTTTCCCAGTGTTTAGGTATTGGCGGAAATATGGGAATCCTGACCTGATCAGTGTGGTATTAACAGCTGCTGCCCATAGTAACTTGCTTCTTCCCGCTGAAAGCAATAGCAGTCTGAAATCACAAGAGATTCTGCAGGTGCTGGCAATCCAGTATCCTGATCTTATTTATTGAGATACAGTGCGGACCAGACCTTTCCGGTCCAATGAGCCACACTACCCAGCAGCCCACCGATTTAACCCTAGACGAATCATAGGACAACTTACACTGACCAGATAACTTATTTGACAATGATGATGATGAATTAACCTACTAGCCTGTATGTCTTTGGACTGTGGACTTGGAGAAACCCATGCGATTCACGGAGTGCACAAGCTCCCTCCAGATGGCACCAGAATTGAACTCCCCAAGGTGTAATAATTTCACACTAACTGCTACGCTACCGTGGTGCCCGTTGAAGGGTCTTGGCTGGAAATATTAACACTTTATTCCTCTCCAAAGTTGTTGCCAGACCTACTGAGTTACTCCAACATTTTGTGTGTATCTCTAAAGCTTGCATTTTAGAGATACTGTACGGTAACTGGCTCTTCTTGCCAAATGAGCTCACGCTGCCCAATTATGCCCATGTGCCTAATGAAACCACTAACTGGTACGTCTTTGGAATGTGGGAGGAAACCGGAGCACGCAGAGGAAACCCACACAGTCATGGGTAAACATACAAACTCCTTAAAGACATCAGTGGGAATTGAACCTGGGACGCTGGCATTGTAATCGCATTTACCTACCGCTACGCTGCCGTGCCATCCCAGTCTGCAGCCTCACCCAGGTATGTTGCATCAAAATCGATAAATAACTGCAGATGCAGGATCCTGAAATAAAAACAAAAATGCAAGAAGTACCCAGCAGGTTAGGCAGCACCTGTGGGAAGCGAAACAGTTTGTGTTTCAGGTTGAAGGCTCTTTCTATAGGGGCACAATTGAGAGCACCCTGACTGGCTGCATCACTGCCTAGTATGGGAACTGTACTTCCCTCAATCGCAGGATTCTGCAGAGAGTGGTGTGGACAGCCCAGCACATCTCTAGATGTGAACTTCCCACTATTCAGGATATTTACAAAGACAGGTGTGTAAAAAAGGGCCCGAAGGATCATTGGGGACCCGAATCACCCCAACCACAAACTGTTCCAGCTGCTACCATCTGGGAAACGGTACCGCAACATAAAAGCCAGGACCAACAGGCTCCGGGACAGCTTCTTCCAGCAGGCCATCAGACTGATTAATTCATGCTGACACAGTTGTATTTCTAGGTAATCTTGACTGTCCTGTTGAACATACTGTTTATTATAAATTGCTATAAATTACACATTGCGCATTCAGATGGAAATGTAACAAAAAGATTTTTACTCCTTATGTATGTGAAGGATATAAGAAATAAAGTCAATTCAATTCATTAGTGGCTGGCACAACGATATCTTCAAATTCTTGCCACAATGTTTTATAAGAACTATATGGTGAATATAAATTTAGAATATTGTGTTTTGTTTTATTTTATTTAATTTAGAGATATAGCACAGTAACAAACCCTTCTGGTCCCAACGAGCCCATCTCTCTGGCCCTACATTCCTCCTTAGAACACCTGGAGAATAAAGACACATACGTAAGGCTCCTTTTTATTGACTATAGCTCTGCCTTTAATACCATCAATCCAAATAAACTGATTCCTAAGCTCTGGAACCTGGGCCTTAGCACTCAGATCTACAGCTGAATCTTCAACTTCCTCACAGACAGGACCCAGGCTGTAAAAATAGGGGACAGGCTCTCCTCTACAATCACTCTGAGCACCGGTGCCCCACAAGGCTGTGTACTCAGCCCCCTGCTGTACTCACTGTACACCCATGATTGTGTAGCCAAGTTTCCATCAAACTCAATATATAAGTTTGCTGATGACACAACAATTGTAGGCTGTATCTCGGGTAATGATGAGTTTGAGTACAGAGAGGAAATTAAGAACATGGTGGCATAGTGTGAAGACAATAACCTATCCCTCAACGTCAGCAAGACGAAGGAATTGGTTGTTGACTTCAGAAGGAGTAGCGGACTGTGCGACCCAATTTACATCAGTGGTGCGCAAGTGGAACAGGTCAAAAGCTTTAAGTTCCTCGGGGTCAATATCACAAATGACCTGACTTGGTCCAACCAAGCAGAGTTCACTGCCAAGAAGGCCCACCAGCACCTTTACTTCCTGAGAAAACTAAAGAAATTTGGCCTGTTCCCTAATTTTTATAGATGCACAGTAGAAAGCATTCTTCTAGGGTGCATCATAACCTGGTATGGAAGTTGTCCTGTCCAAGACCGGAAGAAGCTGCAGAAGATCGTGAACATGACGCAGCATATCACACAAACCAATCTTCCATCCTTGGACTCACTTTACACCGGAGCAGTGCTGCCAGGATAATCAAGGACACGACCCACCCAGCCAACACACTTTTCGTCCCTCTTCCCTCCGGGAGAAGGTTCAGGAGCTTGAAGACTCGTACGGCCAGATTTGGGAACAGCTTCTTTCCAACTGTGATAAGACTACTGAACGGATCCTGATCTGGGCCGTACCCTCCAAATATCCGGACCTGCCTCTCCATTTTTTTTGCATTACCTGACCTCCCATTGTTCTATTTTCTATTAATGATTTATAATTTAAATTTTTAATATTTACTAATTTTAACTTTTTAATATTAATATTTAATATTTGTAATCCAGGGAGTGCGAAGCGCAGAATCGAATATCGCTGTGATAATTGTACGTTCTAGTACCAATTGTTTGGTGACAATAAAGTATAAAGTATAATTATACCCAGGTGACCAATTAGCCTATTATCCCATATGTCTTTGGACTGAGGGAGGAAGCTGGAGAACCTGGAGGAAACCTACATGGTCATTGGTGAATGTACAAACCATTTACAGACAGAGGTGGGAATTGACCGTGGGTCGCTGGCCGTGTTATAGTGTGATATTTTATATTCTGTGTTTTTTGCTCTTTTTTCCCCAATTACACAACTTGTTCTTCAGAAGTTCAGAAGTTTTCGGATGACTCTGCCATAGTTGGATGCATTAGCAAGGGAGATGAGGCTGAGTACAGGGCTACGGTAGGAAACTTTGTCACATGGTGTGAGCAGAATTATCTGCAGCTAATTGTGAAAAAGACTAAGGAGTTGGTGGTAGACCTGAGGAGAGCTAAGGTACCGGTGACCCCTGTTTCCATCCAGGGGGCCAGTGTGGACATGGTGGAGGATTACAAATACCTGGGGATATGAATTGACAATAAACTGGACTGGTCAAAGAACACTGAGGCTGTCTACAAGAAGGGTCAGAGCCGTCTCTTTTTCCTGAGGAGACTGAGGTCCTTTAACATCTGTCGGACGATGCTGAGGATGTTCTACGAGTCTGTGGTGGCCAGTGCTATCATGTTTGCTGTTGTGTGCTGGGGCAGCAGGCTGAGGGTAGCAGACACCAACAGAATCAACAAACTCATCTGTAAGGCCAGTGATGTTGTGGGGATGGAACTGGACTCTGTGACGGTGGTGTCTGAAAAGAGGATGCTGTCCAAGTTGCATGCCATCTTGGTCAATGTCTCCCACCCACTACATAATGTACTGGTTGGGCACAGGAGTACATTCAGCCTGAGACTCATTCCACCGAGATGCAACACAGAGCGTCATAGGAAGTCATTCCTACCTGTGGCCATCAAACTTTACAACTCCTCCCTTGGAGGGTCAGACACCCTGAGCCAATAGGCTGGTCCTGGACTTATTTCGTAATTTCCTGGCATAATTTACATATTACTATTTAATTATTTATGGTTCTATTACTATTTATTATTTATGGTGCAACTGTAACGAAAACCAATTTCCCCCGGGATCAATAAAGTATGACTATTTGTTCTTTTTTAATTGTGCGTTGAGGGAGGGGGGTGGGGTTTGATTTTCTCTGAACGGTTTCCATGGTGTTTCTTTGTTTCATGGCTGTCTGTGGGAATACAAATCTCAGGGTTTATACTGTGTACGTACTTTGATAATCAATGTACTTTGTGCCACTAACCACTACCCTGCTGTTCGACCGTTTTGGCCGCCTTACAGTAGGAGCAATGCCTTTGAGCTGAAAAGATTTTTGAGGATCTTGTTGGGAATCGAGAGACAGAGATGTGGAGAGAAGCTGAGTGGGTTGAAACTTCATTAATTGGAGTGTAGGGAAATGAAGGGTAATCTTTGGAGAGCTCTGTAAACTCATCAAAAACAGTTTTGCCCCCCCAGGGTCGTGGAATCAAAAACTAGAGGCTACATCGTAGGTTTATGGTGCGAGGGGAGAGACTTAATGAGAACTTCAGAGGCAACTTTTTCACCCAGAGAGTGGTAGGTAAACAGAACGAGCTGCCAGAGGAACTGGTTGAAGCAGATAACATTTTAAAGGCTCTCAGACAAGTACGTGGATAAGCCCATAAGAAATAGGAGCAGGATTAGGTCATTAGGCCCATTGCGTTCCGTTCCGACATCTGATCTGTGATGTTGTCTGTAAAATCTGGTGCGGGTTAACGGGGAGATGCTGGAAGAAGGTTGAGAGGAGGTTTGACGGGTTTAGGCAGGATAGAGGGCAAGACCATAAAATGTAAGAGCAGAATTAGGCCATTCAGCCCATCAATCTGCTCTGCTATTTCATGGCTGATTTATTATCCCTCTCAGCCCCATTCTCCTGCCTTCTCCCTGTAATCTTTGACACCCTGACTAATCAAGAAGCTAACAACCCCTGCTTTAAAGAGGCACCAGCGTAGTGTAGTGGTGAGGCGGTGCTGTTACAGCTCGGGATGCTAGAGTTCTGAGTTCAGTCCCACATCCTGTGTAGGGAATAATGCAGGGTTACAGAGAACGTGCAGGGTAGAGGGTTGATTGTATAGAGAGGCAGCTCTGGGCTCATTGGGCTGAATATCATCAGTCTCAGTGATTCTCCTCAAGAAACCTTCTTAGATTGTTTAATGTCATTTCCAGTACACAAGTGTAAAGGAGACAAAATAATTGTTACTCCAGATCCAATGCAGCGCAAGAAAACACAATAAGATAAAAGACAGAATAATAATTAAAAAAACACAATCAATATAAATACACAAGATAGCTTGTGTACATAAACTCGAGAAAATCTGCGGATGCTAGAAATCCAGAGCAACACACACAAAATGCCAGAGGAACTCAGCAGGTCAGGCAGCATCTATGGGAAAGAGTAAAACAGTCGACGTTTACTCTTTTCCATAGATTCTGCCTGGCCTGCTGAGTTCCTCCAGCAGCTTGTATGTATAAATTGATTGTATGTCCGTATAGTGATGCTAGGCACAGGAGTGTTAGTATATAAGGTATCTCTGGAAGGAAATGATAAAGTAGTGGTTGTGAGGGGTGTGGGGAGGTGGGTTAGTGGGTGGAAAGGTTGATCAGAATCAGATTTAATATCAGTGGCATATGTCATGAAACTTGTTAACTTTATGACAAGATAAGTAAATATAAAGAGGGAAAAACTGAGTTATATTAAATATATATATATATTGATTAGTTAAGTTAAAATAACTAGTGCAAAATTACAAAAATAAAAAATGCCCGCTTCGCTGCCGCTGCTACTGTGTGGTAACCGGAATCTCCGGAGCTGAAGGCCCCGAAATCCTCGGCTTTGCGTGTTTCAGCGGCCGAGGAGAGGTTGAAGGTGCTCAGCAGAGGATGGCGCTCGGGAGGCTGTATCAGAGAGGCTGGTCGGAAGCTCGAAGTTTTCGGACAGATGGACTCAGTGTCGGCTGTGGTCGGCTGCTTCCAAGGCATCGGCAAGTTGACGGTGCCTGGAGGTTTATGGCAGGGAGTTTCTCCCTTTTGCCGCCTGCTATCGGGGACTCAGGAGTCAATCGATTCGGGGACTTTTGAGACCTTATTTACCGTGCCCATGGTTTGTTCTTCATCAAATTACGGTATTGATTTGCACTGCTGTAACTATATGTTATAATTATGTGGTTCTGTCAGTGTTAGTCTTTGGTTTGTCCTGTTTTCTGTGATATCACTCCGGAGAAACATTGTATCATTTCTTAATGCATGTATGCATTTCTAAATGACAATAAACGAGGACTGAGTGTTCTCATAATCTAATCTAATCTAAGTAGTGAGGTAGTGTTTATGGGTTCAATGTCCATTTAGAAATTGGATGACAGAGGGGAAGAAGCTATTACTGAATCGCTGAGCGTGTGCCTTCAGGTTTCTGTACCTCACCAATGGTAACAGTGAGAAGAGGGCATGTCCTGGGTGGTGGGGAGTCCTTAGTGGACACTGCCTTCCTAAGATACCGCTCCTTGAAGATGTCTTGGATCTACGGAAGCCGGTACCTGTGATGGAGCTGATGAATTTTACAAGTTTCTGCAACTTATTTCGATCTTGTGCAGTATGCCCCCCCATACCAAACAGTAATGCAGCCAGTCAGGATGCTCTCCATGGCATATTTGTAGACATTTTCAAATATTTTAGGTGACAAACCAAATGTCCTCGAACTCCCAAGGAATTATAGCTCCTGCCTTGTCTTCTTTATAGCTGCATCAATACTTTGCATCTAGGTTAGGTCCTCATAGATATCGATGTCCAGGAAGTTGAAATTGCTCACTCTCTCCACTTCTGATCCCTCTATGAGAATTGGTTTGTGTTCCCTCATCTTACCCTTCCTGAAGTCCACAATCAGCTCTTTGGTCTTGCTGATGTTGAGTGCCAGGTTGTTGCTGTGACACCACTCCACTAACTGGTAGCTTTACCGCTAGGAAAGTAACTGGTTTTGAGTCTGGTGGTCCTGGTGTGGATATGGGACAAACAGTCTATGAGCAGGATGTGGGATCCTTCATGATGTTACTGGCCTTTTTCCGGCACCTTTCTGTATATATGTACCTCTTTCCTGTCGTTAGTAGCGAGAGTTGTTTTCAGAGTCTGTACGTTCTCTCTGTGACCGCGTGGCTTTCCTGCCGGCATCCCAAAGATGTACGGGTTAGTGGTTTAATTGGTGACATGGGTGTAATTGGGCTTGTCACTGTGCTGAATCTCTGAATTTAAAAAAGAGAGAGAGCCTGGTCAGAATGGTGTAATGGGCGTCCTTTCCATAATGGAAGAATTGGCCACTTTACACATCTGACATAGCTCACTCAGACAGGTGCCAGAAACTGGTTCCAGTTTTTAAAAAAATTAAAATGGGTACTTTGCAAACCTTGCTGCACCTGCCCCTCCCAAGCAGGTGTTTGCCAAGGATTCTGCTGATGTGTGATTTTAGCAAGCAGACTGAAGCATTGTTTTCTGTCAGCCAGCTCCACGATGTCACAGCACGAGCCCTTGCAGGGATTGAGACACCAGTCGAAAAGACAAAACGAATAAACAGTTGGCTAATTTTGGCATCGGCAAGGGAGGGATGTGTCCCACAGTAACTTCATTGAGGCCACGTGCAACTGAGAGACAGAGAGAAACGGAGAAAAGAGAATCAGAGAGAGAGAGACAGAGAGAGAAACGCAGACAGAGAGAGAGATGCAGAGAGAGAGAGATGAGGTGCAGAGAGAGAGTGGGGGATGCAAAGGGAGAGGGTTGGAGGGGGAGAAGGGTATAGAGGGAGTGGGGGAGAGATGGAGAGGGAGTGGGGGAGAGATGCAGAGGGAGAGAGGGAGAGAGTGGGGGAGAGGTGCAGAGGGAGAGAGGGAGAGTAGGGGAGAGATGCAGAGGGAGAGTGGGGGAGAGATGCAGAGGGAGAGAGGGAGAGTGGGGGAGAGATAGAGAGGGAGAGAGTGGGGGAGAGATGCAGAGGGAGAGAGGGAGAGGGAGTAGGGGAGAGATGGAGAGGGAGAGGGAGTGGGGGAGAGATGCAGGGAGAGAGAGATGAGGTGCAGAGAGAGTGGGGGAGGGGGATGCAAAGGGAGAGGGTTGGAGGGGGAGAAGGGTATAGAAGGAGTGGGGGAGAGATGGAGAGGGAGTGGGGGAGAGATGCAGAGGGAGAGAGGGAGAGAGTGGGGGAGAGATGCAGAGGGAGAGAGGGAGAGAGTGGGGGAGAGATGCAGAGGGAGAGAGGGAGAGAGTGGGGGAGAGATGGAGAGGGAGAGAGTGGGGGAGAGATGGAGAGGGAGAGAGTGGGGGAGAGATGCAGAGGGGGAGAGGGAGTGGGGGAGAGATGCAGAGGGAGAGGGAGTGGGGGAGAGATGCAGAGGGAGAGGGAGTGGGGGAGAGATGCAGAGGGAGAGGGAGTGGGGGAGAGAGATGCAGATGGAGAGGGAGTGGGGGAGAGATGCAGAGGGAGAGGGAGTGGGGGAGAGATGCAGAGGGAGAGGGAGTGGGGGAGAGGTGGAGAGGGAGTGGGGGAGAGAGGTGGAGAGGGAGTGGGGGAGTGGGGGAGAGAGGGAGAGGGAGTGGGGGAGAGAGGGAGAGGGAGTGGGGGGAGAGAGGGAGAGGGAGTGGGGGAGAGATGCAGAGAGAGAGGGAGTGGGGGAGAGGTGGAGAGGGAGTGGAGGAGAGAGGTGGAGAGGGAGTGGGGGAGAGAGGTGGAGAGGGAGTGGGGGAGAGAGGTGCAGAGGGAGAGGGAGTGGGGGAGAGAGGTGCAGAGGGAGAGGGAGTGGGGGAGAGGTGGAGAGGGAGTGGAGGAGAGAGGTGGAGAGGGAGTGGGGGAGAGAGGTGGAGAGGGAGTGGGGGAGAGAGGTGCAGAGGGAGAGGGAGTGGGGGAGAGGTGCAGAGGGAGAGGGAGTGGGGGAGAGAGGTGCAGAGAGAGAGGGAGTGGGGGAGAGGTGCAGAGGGAGTGGGGAGAGATGCAGAGGGAGAGGGAGTGGGGGGAGAGATGCAGAGGGAGAGGGAGTGGGGGAGAGAGGGAGAGGGAGTGGGGGGAGAGAGGGAGAGGGAGTGGGGGAGAGATGCAGAGAGAGAGGGAGTGGGGGAGAGGTGGAGAGGGAGTGGAGGAGAGAGGTGGAGAGGGAGTGGGGGAGAGAGGTGCAGAGGGAGAGGGAGTGGGGGGAGAGATGCAGAGGGAGAGGGAGTGGGGGAGGGAGAGGGAGAGGGGGAGAGAGATGCAGAGGAGGAGGGAGTGGGGGAGAGATGCAGAGGGAGAGGGAGAGGGAGAGGGAGTGGGGAGAGATGGAGAGGGAGAGGGAGTGGGGGAGAGATGCAGAGGGAGAGGGAGTGGGGGGAGAGATGCAGAGGGAGAGGGAGTGGGGGAGAGAGAGGGAGAGGGAGAGGGGGAGAGAGATGCAGAGGAGGAGGGAGAGGGAGTGGGGGGAGAGGTGGAGAGGGAGAGGGAGTGGGGGGAGAGCTGCAGAGGGAGAGGGAGTGGGGGAGAGATGCAGAGGGAGAGGGAGTGGGGGAGAGGGAGTGGGGGGGAGAGGGAGTGGGGGGGAGAGATGGAGAGGGAGTGGGGGAGAGGGAGTGGGGGGAGGGTGGGGGGAGATGCAGAGGGAGAGGGAGTGGGGGGGAGATGCAGAGGGGGAGGGAGTGGGGGAGAGGGAGTGGGGGAGAGATGCAGAGGGGGAGGGAGTGGGGGGGAGATGCAGAGGGAGAGGGAGTGGGGGAGAGATGCAGAGGGGGAGGGAGTGGGGGAGAGGGATGCAGTGGGAGTGGGAGAAAGGGATGCAGAGGGGAGAGGGAGGAGTGCAGAGTGTTGGGGGGCACAGAGTGGGTGGGGTGGAATGCAGAGAGAGAGAGAGAGGGTCACAGAGAGAGAAGGTTGGATGCTCGGGGGGATGCGGAGAGAGAGATGAGAGAAACGGATGCAGAGAGAGGGAGGGAGGTGGGGGAGAATGTTGAGGGGGGTGGGGAATGCAGAGAGAGAGGGTTGGATGCTCAGAGAGGGGGAATGCAGAGAAAAAGATGCTAAGAGATAGGAATGTGGAGAGAAGGGTGCAGAGAGAGGGAGTGATTAGAGAGAGAGGGAGCTATGTAGAGTGGAGGAGGCAGGGAGGGGTATACAGAGAGAGATCAGATAGGCAGAGACAGAAAAGGAGTGTGAGAGAGAGAAAGACATTAACACTCAGAGAAAGAGTGTGTGAGAGAGAGAAAGGCAGAAGCAATGGAAGGGACGAGAAAAATTGAATCTGTGAATGAGAGAAGGAATGAAGAGACGTTTATGTCAGGGCTAATTTTACATTGAGCCCTGGGTGAGATGACATCACTAACCTCTATATTTGCTCCTGACAGGTGATTTTGTACTTAATGTCTGTGCTGCGTTCGCCCAGAAGAAATGGTGGTGATGTGTCAGAGGAGGGTGGGGACACACGGGAGGTATTGGGTGGGGACTCGTGGGGATATGGGGAGGATGGTGAGTGTTGAGGTGAGGACGGTGGGGGATGCGGGGAGGATGGTAGGGCAGCGGGGACCTGCAGGGGTATGGGGAGGATGAAAAGCAAAACTCTGTCCTCGATTCTGTGTTTGGAACTGGTGTGGATAACATCACACACAACAACACTGAAGTGATCCCACAATCTATCGACGCACTCTATAACTCATGTTCTCAGTATTATTTATTTGCATATTTATTATTCTTGTCTTTTTTGTTATATCTGCACAGTTTTCTCTCGTACATTGGTTTGTCAGTCTTTGTGTACAGTTTTTAATTGTTTCTATTATATTTCTTCGTTTTACTGTGAATGCCCACAAGAAAATGAATCTCAGGGTAGTGTATAGTGACATATGCATAGTTTATTAATACATTTTCTTTGAACTTTGTCGTGTGATCATGCAGTGCTGTTCACATTGTCGCTACATCTGCAGTGCTGAAGAGTTACTGCAAAGCTGGCACCGATGCAGCGTAGAAAATGCATCAGCCAACTTGTGCATAGCAAGCTCCCACAAAGAGCAAAGAATTGAGATGGAAGACCATAAGACGAGGGAGGTGATTTGACCCATCAGGTCTGCTCCGCCATTCCATCATGGCTGATTTATTATCCCTCTCGGCTCCATTCTCCTGCCTTTTCCTTTGACACCCTGACTGATCAAGAGAAATGGTGCCGTGGTCTATGAACTATTTCACCAACACAAGCTACCTTTACAGTATAGCTAACAACAAAGTTGTGCATTTATGGAGAGCATAAGACATAGGAGCGGAGTTAGGCCATTCAGCCCATCGAGTCTACTCCAATATTCGATATCGGAGATCTTGAAATGTCACAGAATGTTTTACAGCTACTAAACCACTTCCTGGTTGATAGTGGGATGATGTTGCGACTGCAACGATCAGCAGGATTGTGTGCACAGCATAGTCCTTCAAGCAGGACATTAATAGCAAGTAGATTACTTGGAGTCTTGAGTTCAGTTCTGGTTGCCTCATTATAGGAAGGATGTGGAAGCTTTGGAAGAGGGTGTGGAGGAGGTTTACCAGGATGCTGCCTGGATTGGAGAGCATGTCTTATGAGGAGAGGTTGAGTAATCTAGGGTTTTTCTCTTTGGAGCGAAGGAGGATGAGAGGTAATTTTTCAGAGGTGTACAAGATGGTGAGGTATGATCGAGTTCACAGCAGGGACTTTTTTCCAGGGTGCAAATGGCTAATACAAGAGGGTATAATGTTAAGGTGATTGAAGGAAAGTATAGGGGGAATGTTAGAGGTAATGTTGTTTTTACAGAAAGTGTGGGTGCATGAAATATGCTGCCGGGGCGGTGGTAGAGGCCATGACATTATGGACATTTATGAAACTCTTCGATCTTGCAGTAGGTCTGATGAGGGTAGGTTGAGCGACCTAGGGCTTTTCTCTCTGGGGAAGGTATAAGAGGTGACCTGATCATCATTTTGTGTCGTGTCGTATGATGTGGGCACTCATGGTCTCATCACCATGATTGTTCTTGGCCAGTTCTTTGACAGGAGTGGTTTTCCATTGACTTCTTCAGGGCAGTGTCTTTACAAGATGGGTGACTCCAGCCATTATCAATACTCTTCAGAGATTGTCTGCCTGGCGTCAGTGATCGCATAACCAGGACTTGTGATGTGCACCAGCTGCTCATAGGACCATCCACCACCTGCTCCCATGGCTTCATGTGACCCTGGTCAGGGGTGGGGGGGGCTACGCAGGTACTACACCTTACCGAGGGTGACCTGCAGGGTAGCGGAGGGAAGGAGGGCCTTTTCACCTCCTTTGGTGGAAGCGTTTCTCCACCCCAGCTCCCAATGTGACCTGATGATAAGATTGTTTAATGTCAGTGGGTGAAGTTTAAGCGAGGTCTGGTAGTGAAGACATGTGGCCAAGTGGTTAAGGCATTGGATTAGCGACCTGAAGGTCGTGAGTTCGAGCCCAAGCTGAGGCAACGTGTTATGTCCTTGAGCAAGGCACGTAACCGCACATTGCTCTGCGACGACACTGGTGCCAAGCTGTATGGGTCCTAATGCCCTTCTCTTGGACAACATTGGTGTCATTGAGAGGGGAGACTTGCAGCGTGGGCAACTGCCGGTCTTCCATACAACCTTGCCCAGGCCTGCGCCCTGGAGAGTGAAGACTTTCCAGGCGCAGATCCATGGTCTCGCAAGACTAACGGTAGAGAAGATGGGAAAGATTTATCTCCCTTTGAGTTAATTGGGAAGTAGGTAGAATGAAGGGTTAGTAACTTTGCTACGGCATGCAATGAGGATACTCAGCCCTTTGGGTACCTGCCAGCTCCTCAATCAGTCCCATCACCCGCTCCTCGTTTTACTGAAACCTATTCTGTCCCACGCACACCCATCGGCTCCCCTTTGGGCCTTTTACTTCGGGGCACTTCACAGGGCATTGTCCGACCTAATGTTATAAGATAATTGAATGTTTCCCCAGTACAGTAAGGTCAATGATCAACTTTCTTCACCATCTGCACTTACATGTGTCAGGCACTTGTTCTGGTGAGTTGGTCAGGGCATGACATGCAATAAAAAACAACAATGTTCAGCAATATAAAGATAAATTAGAGGTTAATGGAATGAAATCTCGAGCTTGACCATGGATGTTACCTCCCAGCTGTCTACATGATACACAAGCCGGGGCAGTACGATGTGGAGAGCAAGCTGTTGCCCAAACAGCAGGCTCCCCTCTCCACACAGCTGATGAATCCAAAAGAATGGCAGAGACCGATACAGTTTGGCAGCAGCGGTGTCGCAGGAGTTGCCGGTCAGTGTTGAATTCAATGCAGGACTGCCTTAGTGACTCCAGCTCTAGATATTTCCTCGGGGTTTATTCCCGAAGCTTTTCCCATCAGTGGGATAGCCACAAGACAGGAGGTCTTTCTTCTCTTAGTTAGATGAGCTGCCAACCACAGATGTAGAGCCCCAGTAGGCACCAGTAACCTATCTTTGCCCCTTCTCCTGTCAGTAGAAACGGTTCCACTGGGCTTAGTAGCTAACCCACATGTGAAGGCCAGGAGCTGGACTCGTTTTGAGTTATTGTCGCCTTCCTGTCCCCTTGAACCATCCTGGCTATTTTCCTCTGACCGCTCTCATTAATGAGACATTTTCACCCACAGAACTGGTGTTCACTCCTTTTTTCCCCCACCATTCTCCATAAATTCTAGAGACTGTTCTGCGTGAAAATCCCAAGAGTTCAGCAGTTTCTGAGATACTCAAACCACCCCATCTGGCACCAACAATCATTCGAAGGTCAAGGTCACTTAGATCACATTTCTTCCACAATCTGATATTTGGTCTGAACAACAACTGAACCCCTTGAGTGCCTTTTTTGCTTATTAATTATTATCATTTATTTTCTCATTTTTGTATTTGCATAGTTTGTTGTCTTTTGCGAATTGGTTTTTGTCCATACTTGTGTATGGTTTTTCATTGATTCTATTGTGCATCTTTGTACTTACTGTGAATGCCTGGAAACATAACGAAACTCAGGGTAGTGTGTGGTGACACCCAGTATATACTTTGATATGAATTTACTTTGAACTTTCCACTGCTGACCCTTTGAGGACTGGTACATGTTCTCAGAACCTTCCCTTTTGCAGTCCACACCTACGTTGGTTTACTGACGTTCTCAGGATAAGAATCATACTCATTATCACTGCCGGAAATGATGTGAAATTTGTTGTTTTGCAGCAGCAGGTCAGTGTTAAGGCATAAAATTAAATAAAAGATGGAAGGGTGATATTTTAAACATCTGGCTCTTGTTGGCTGGATGTTATTCATATCCAAGCCAAAAAAAAATCCACCGTACAATCTGCAGGAGGAATTTAGTTGGTCGAGTGGCATCTGTGGGAGGAAAGGAACTGTCGATGATTCAGTTTGAAACTCTGCATCAGGACCTTGGCCCACATTTAGCCCAGATCCCTCTAAGCCAGAGGTTCCCAACCTTTTTTATGGCATAGCCCCTACTATTCAGGAAAAGGTCCATGAGCCCCAGCTGTAAACCTTTCCTATTCATGTACCTGTCCAATTGTTTTTAAATGTCATTGTACTAGCTCATTCCATATACCCAGCACTCTCTGGCCCCTCCCCCCCGGGTCCTTTTTAAATCTTTCCCTCTCACATTAAACCTCTCCCCTCTCGTTTTCAGTTTCCTGGGAAAGAAAGACTGAGTGTATTCATCTTGCCTGTACCCCTTATGGTTTTATACACTTCAATTACAAAACTCCTTATTCTCCTACACACCAAGGAATAAAGTGACAATTGACAATAAAAAAAGATTTGCTTTGCTTGTCACATGTACACCGAAGCATACAGTGAAATGTGTTGTTTTGCCCCAATGACTAACAGTACGAGATGTGCTGGAAACAGCCCACAAGTGTTGCCATGGTTCCAGCGCCAACATAGCATGCCCACAACTCGCTGACTCTAACCTGTACATCCTTGGAACGTGGGGGAACATCGGAGCACCTGGAGGATGCCTATAATGGGGAGAACGTACAAACTCCTTATAGACAGTGGAAGGAATTGAACCCCCATCGCTGCCGCACAGTAAAGCATTGCACTAACCTCTATGCTACCAAGCTGCCCAAAGTCCTGGCCTGCCCAACCTCTCCCTCTAACTCAGGCCCTCGAACTCTGGTCACAGTCTCATCAAACTTCTTTGCACATTTCAAGAATTCTGCAGATGCTGGAAGTTCAAGCAACACACATCAAAGTTGCTGGTGAACGCAGAAGGCCAGGCAGCATCTCTAGGAAGAGGTACAGTCGACGTTTCGGGCCGAGACCCTTCTGAAACGTCGACTGTACCTCTTTCTAGAGATGCTGCCTGGCCTGCTGCGTTCACCAGCAACTTTGATGAGTGTTCTTTGCACTCTTTCCAGCTTCGTGGCCTATTCCTGTAACGGGGAGAGCAAAACTGAGCTATTGGCAGTTTCAGCCGTATATGCATAACCTATAGTCTTCCAAATCCAAAATGATTTAATATTAACTTAACTGCCTTGGTCTGTAATACCAATTCAAAAGTCTGATGTACACTGACTGGCCACTTTATTAGGTACAGGAGTCTTCCTGATAAAGTGCCCACTGAGTGTATGTTTGTGGTTTTCTGTTGCTGTAATGCACCCACTTCGAGATTCGATGTGTTGTGCATTCAGAGATGCTCTTCTGCACACCACTGTTGTTACACGTGATTATTTGAGTTACTGTCACCTTCCTGTCAGCTTGAACCAGTCTGGCCATTCTCCTCTGACCTCTCTCATTAACAAGGCATTTTCACCCACAGAACTGCTGCTCACTGGATTTTTTTTTTTGTTTTTTCACTCCATTCTCTGTAAACTCTAGAGACTGTTGTGTTGTGCATGAAAATCCCAGATCAGAAGTTGCTTAGATACTCAAACCACCCCATCTGGTACCAACAATCATTCCATGGTCAAAGTCACTTAGATCACATTTCTTCCCCATTTTGATGTTTGGTCTGAACAACAACTGAACCTCTTGACCATGTCTGCATGCTTTTATGCAATGAGTTACTGCTACATGATTGGCTGATTAGATATTTGCATTAACGAGGTGTACAGATGTACCTAATAAAATACTATTGAGTGTAGAACAACGCAAAGTACAGATAGAGTGTTGATTGCCAGAAATTGGGGAAAAAGTTGATCTTGCTTCCAATTCAGATCATGAGCTTGGTCCCGTAAATAACTAGAATGGAGTTGGCACAGTTCTATCCCAGGAGGAAATGGAGGTGCAGCCTATTGAGAGCTTTGGACACCATGTATAATCGGGGATTTTATTGAAAGAGGTGTGTTTGAAGGTTGTAATTGTTATAAAATCCACAGCCTCCTGCACTTTAAAAAAAAAATCGATTTTCTTTTTATGGGTATGTAGTGAGAACTAGCTCAGGGCTCTGCAGGCCCTCTACATCATCGAACAGGAATGTAATTAGTGAAGAAGCGAAAAGAAATTGGGAAGCAAATAAATAATTAATTTCACGGAATTGTAAAATGATATGGCTCAGAGCAAGTCCCTTCAGCCATGCCTGTGCTGTCCTATTAGAAGCTTTCCAATATATCACATACGGTTTTCAATTTTGAGTCCTCTCTTTCATCTCCTGATCTACCTGGTTCCTCCTACATAATGTACCTCCAATCCACACCCCTCAATCACCAAGCTTCCTTCCCCTCCATATACCTATCACCCATGCACCCCTCCCACTGGGTCCTCTCTCCCCACTGTTTCCATCTGCCCTCCCCACCGCCCTCACTTAGTTCCATGTTCCACCTTCCTCTCCTACCAGATCTCATCACCTGCAGCCCTTTATCACCTCCCAGTCTCTATTCTCACTCTCCCCTCCTCCATCTGCCTATCATTCTTCCTCATCTTGATCCGCCTGTCACCTCCCAGGCTCTGTCACTATCCCCACTCTCCACTCCTCCATCCTCCTGTCCTACCTGCTCAGCCTGATCCACCCATCGCCTGCCAGGTTGAGCGTCACCCTTTCCTACCACCTCCTCCAAAGTTCAAAGTGAATTTATTAGCTAATTACATCCATGTCACTGTATCACACCCCGTGATTCATTTTTCTGTGGGTATTCTCAGTAATAGTCACACACAACAAAGACAGACAAACAACCAATGTGCAAAAGGCAAGTTGTACAAATACTAAAAGCAAAAAAAAAACCCCAAGTAACAATAATAAATGAATAACCACTAAATATCGAGAACGTGAGTTGTAGAGTCCTTGAATGTGAGACCATTGGTTGTTGAGGTGAGTGAAGTTACCCACGCTGGTTCAAGAGCCTGATGGTTGACAATAGACAATAGGTGCAGGAGTAGGCCATTCAGCCCTTCGAGCCAGCACCGCCATTCATTGTGATCATGGCTGATCATCCACAATCAGTATCCAGTTCCTGCCTTATCCCCATAACCTTTGATTCCGCTATCTTTAAGAGCTCTATCCATCTCTTTCTTGAAAACATCCAGAGACTTGCCCTCCACTACCTTCTGGGGCAGAGCATTCCACATATCCACCACTCTCTGGGTGAAAAAGTTTTTCCTCAACTCCATTCTAAATGGCTGACCCATTATTCTTAAACTGTGGTCTCTGGTTCTGGACTCACCCATCAGCAGGAACATGCTTCCTGCCTCCAGTGTGTCCAATCCCTTAATAATCTTACATGTTTCAATAAGATCCCCTCTCATCCTTCTAAATTCCAGACTATACAAGTCCAGTCGCTCTAATCTTTCAACATATGACAGTCCCACCATCCCGGGAATTAACCTTGTGAACCTACGCTGCTCTCCCTCAATAGCAAGAATGTCCTTCCTCAAATTTGGAGACCAAAACTGCACACAGTACTCCAGGTGTGGTCTCACCAGGGCCCAGTACAGCTGCAGAAGGACCTGTTTGCTCCTATACTCAATTCCTCTTGTTATGAAGGCCAGCATGCCATTAGCTTTCTTCACTGCCTGCTGTACTTGCATGCTTACTTGCAGTGACTGATGTACAAGAACACCTCGATGTGGTTGTACTTCCCCTTTTCCTAACTTGACTCCATTTAGATAATAATCTGCCTTCCTGTTCTTACCACCAAAGTGGATAACCCCACATTTATCCATATTAAACTGCATCTGCCGACCCAGCCTGTCTAAGTCACCCTGCATTCTTATAATATCCTCCTCACATTTCACACTGCCACCCAGTTGAGGGGTGATTGGCTGTTTGTGAACCTGGTGGTGTGGGTGCTGAGGCTCCTGTACTGCCTTCCTGATAGCAGCAGCAAGAAGAGAGCTTGGTGGTGGTGTTCCTGATGATGGATGCTGCTTTCCTGCAACAGTGCTCCATGTAGATGTGCTCAGTGGTGGGAAGGGCTTTACCCATGATGGACTGGGTCATATCCACTACTTTTTGTAGGCTTTTCCATTCCAGGGAATTGGTGTTTCTATACCAGGCCATGATGCAACCAGTCAGTATATTCTCCACCACACATCTGAAGTTTGTCAAAGTTTTAGATGTCGTTGCTGAATCTTTGCAATCTTCTAAGGAAGTAGCAGTTATCGTCCCTCTATTCCTTTAGTTTAGGTGAAAGATCTCCACCTGAAATGCCCACCGTCTATTTCCCAGCTCAGTTACTGTTTGTCCAAGCTTTTGCACTTGTCAATTGGGGTTTTGGTTGACCCCCAGCTGTCTGGTGAAGGGGCGGCTGTGTTGAAGACCTGTGTTCTCACTGGATTAAGGTTGAGAAAGCTTTCTCCGAGGGGACTAACACCTCTGTCACAATGTCACTCAGTAGTTGGTAAATCAGGAGGGATGCCTAGGAGACCAAAAGCCTCCTCTTGCTCTCCCAACTTTCTTATTTTTAACAAAAGTGCATTTATTATAAATTCAACCGCTGCAATATTGTACAATCACACTAAAAACAGCAAATCATGACTAACATCGACTAAACTAACACACTCCCATCCTCACTAAGGATGGCATTTATCCTCCGTGGTGCCCAGTGGCCCCGAAATTCATCCATGTTGCCTGTGGAGGCCACAGCTACCCTGGCATACACATACCTCCTGAACATTGCCAGGCCGTCAGGCTAGGTGGATCCACTCAGCTACCCGAAGTCACTTTGACCATTGGGTGCTTTGTGATCATCGATTGAACTGAAAATCTATCTACAAATCTAATTGTTTCGCTGTTGGAATGTTTGATCATCTCTCTCATTAACGCCCCTGCAACGTGTGAAGTGATTCACTTTGGAAGGCTGAACTTGAAAGCAGAGGGCAGGAATCTTAGCAATGTGGAAAAACCGAAATATCTTGGCATTCACATCCACAGATCCCTCGAAGTTGCTCTGCAGGTTGATAGGGTGCTTAAGGATGTTGAGGGTTTGAGCTCATGGGCCATGAGGTAATATTGCAGCTCTATAAAACCCTGGTTAGATCACACTTGGTCTTTAGTTCCAGTTACCTCATTATAGGAAGGATGTCAAAGCTTTTGAGAAGCGATTTACCCGGGAATAGAGAGCATGTCTTATGAACATAGGTTGAGAAAGCTAGGGCTCTTCCCTTTGGAGAAGACGAGGATGAGAGAGGTGTACATGATGATGAGACATCGACAGAGTGGACAGCCAAAGACTTTTTCTCAAGGTGGGGCATTGAAGGTGACTGGAGAAAAGTGTAGGAGAGATGTCAGAAGTAGGTTTTTTTTACAGAGGGAGTGGTGGGCATGTGGAATGCCCCACTAGGAGTGGTGGTAGAGACAGATTCTTTAGGGGAGTTTAAGAAACTCTTAGGCAAATGGTAGAAAGGAAAATGGAGGGGGAAGGGTTAGATGGATCCATAGAGCAGTTTAAAAGGTCGGCATGACGTTGTGTCCTAATGTTGAGGACAGGTTGGGCAAGCAAGGGTTTCTCTCTTTGGTAGGTTAAGAGGTCGGCACAACATTGTAGGCAGAATGGTCAGTTCTGTGCTCTAGTCTTCCATGTTGTTATTAGTCTTGTTGTTATGTAGTCTTCCTAATTGTTATTAATGATTATGATATAGTTGGGATCACAGAGACATGGCTCCAGGGTGACCAGGGATGGGAGCTCAACGTTCAGGGATATTCAATATTCAGGAGGGATAGACATGAAGGAAGGGGAGGTGGGGTGGCGTTGCTGGTTAAAGAAGAGATTAACGCAATAGAAAGGAAGGACATAAGCCGGGAAGATGTGGAATCGATATGGGTAGAGCTGCGTAACACTAAGGGGCAGAAGACGCTGGTGGGAGTTGTGTACAGGCCACCTAACAGTAGTAGTGAGGTCGGAGATGGTATTAAGCAGGAAATTAGAAATGTGTGCAATAAAGGAACAGCAGTTATAATGGGTGACTTCAATCTACATGTAGATTGGGTGAACCAAATTGGTAAAGGTGCTGAGGAAGAGGATTTCTTGGAATGTATGCAGGATGGTTTTTTGAACCAACATGTTGAGGAACCAACTAGAGAGCAGGCTATTCTGGACTGGGTTTTGAGCAATGAGGAAGGGTTAATTAGCAATCTTGTCGTGAGAAGCCCCTTGGGTAAGAGTGACCATAATATGGTGGAATTCTTCATTAAGATGGAGAGTGACATAGTTAATTCAGAAACAAAGGTTCTGAACTTAAAGAGGGGTAACTTTGAAGGTATGAGACGTGAATTATCTAAGATAGACTGGCAAATGACACTTAAAGGATTGACGGTGGATATGCAATGGCAAGCATTTAAAGGTTGCATGGATGAACTACAACAATTGTTCATCCCAGTTTGGCAAAAGAATAAATCAAGGAAGGTAGTGCGCCCGTGGCTGACAAGAGAAATTAGGGATAGTATCAATTCCAAAGAAGAAGCATACAAATTAGCCAGAGAAAGTGGCTCACCTGAGGACTGGGAGAAATTCAGAGTTCAGCAGAGGAGGACAAAGGGCTTAATTAGGAAGGGGAAAAAAGATTATGAGAGAAAACTGGCAGGAAACATAAAAACGGACTGTAAAAGCTTTTATAGATATGTAAAAAGGAAAAGACTGGTAAAGACAAATGTAGGTCCCCTGCAGACAGAAACAGGTGAATTGATTATGGGGAGCAAGGACATGGCAGACCAATTGAATAATTACTTTGGTTCTGTCTTCACTAAGGAGGACATAAATAATCTTCCAGAAATAGTAGGGGACAGAGGGTCCAGTGAGATGGAGGAACTGAGCGAAATACATGTTAGTAGGGAAGTGGTGTTAGGTAAATTGAAGGGATTGAAGGCAGATAAATCCCCAGGGCCAGATGGTCTGCATCCTAGAGTGCTTAAGGAAGTAGCCCAAGAAATAGTGGATGCATTAGTGATAATTTTTCAAAACTCGTTAGATTCTGGACTAGTTCCTGAGGATTGGAGGGTGGCTAATGTAACTCCACTTTTTAAAAAAGGAGGGAGAGAGAAACCGGGGAATTATAGACCGGTTAGCCTAACGTCGGTGGTGGGGAAACTGCTGGAGTCAGTTATCAAAGATGTGATAACAGCACATTTGGAAAGCGGTGAAATGATCGGACAAAGTCAGCATGGATTTGTGAAAGGAAAATCATGTCTGACGAATCTCATAGAATGTTTTGAGGATGTAACTAGTAGAGTGGATAGGGGAGAACCAGTGAATGTGGTATATTTGGATTTTCAAAGGGCTTTTGACAAGGTCCCACACAGGAGATTAGTGTGCAAACTTAAAGCACACGGTATTGGGGGTAAGGTATTAGTGTGGGTGGAGAATTGGTTAGCAGACAGGAAGCAAAGAGTGGGAATAAACGGGACCTTTTCAGAATGGCAGGCGGTGACTAGTGGGGTACCGCAAGGCTCAGTGCTGGGACCCCAGTTGTTTACAATATATATTAATGACTTGGATGAGGGAATTAAATGCAGCATCTCCAAGTTTGCGGATGATACGAAGCTGGGTGGCAGTGTTAGCTGTGAGGAGAATGCTAAGAGGATGCAGGGTGACTTGGATAGGTTGGGTGAGTGGGCAAATTCATGGCAGATGCAATTTAATGTGGATAAATGTGAAGTTATCCACTTTGGTGGCAAAAATAGGAAAACAGATTATTATCTGAATGGTGGCCAATTAGGAAAAGGGGAGGTGCAACGAGACCTGAGTGTCATTATACACCAGTCATTGAAAGTGGGCATGCAGGTACAGCAGGTGGTGAAAAAGGCGAATGGTATGCTGGCATTTATAGCAAGAGGATTCGAGTACAGGAGCAGGGAGGTACTACTGCAGTTGTACAAGGCCTTGGTGAGACCACACCTGGAGTATTGTGTGCAGTTTTGGTCCCCTAATCTGAGGAAAGACATCCTTGCCATAGAGGGAGTACAAAGAAGGTTCACCAGATTGATTCCTGGGATGGCAGGACTTTCATATGAAGAAAGACTGGATGAACTGGGCTTGTACTCGTTGGAATTTAGAAGATTGAGGGGGGATCTGATTGAAACGTATAAAATCCTAAAGGGATTGGACAGGCTAGATGCAGGAAGATTGTTCCCGATGTTGGGGAAGTCCAGAACGAGGGGCCATAGTTTGAGGATAGAGGGGAAGCCTTTTAGGACCGAGATTAGGAAAAACTTCTTCACACAGAGAGTGGTGAATCTGTGGAATTCTCTGCCACAGGAAACAGTTGAGGCCAGTTCATTGGCTATATTTAAGAGGGAGTTAGATATGGCCCTTGTGGCTAAAGGGATCAGGGGGTATGGAGGGAAGGCTGGGGCGGGGTTCTGAGTTGGATGATCAGCCATGATCATAATAAATGGCGGTGCAGGCTCGAAGGGCCGAATGGCCTACTCCTGCACCTATTTTCTATGTTTCTATGCTCTATGTTATATGTTCTAATGCTCCTTGCAACCAGGCCGTCTACGTTAGTTGTGGCACTGTGGAGGGGCTACGATGGAAAGGTGGAATCTGAATCAAGTTTTTTTTTATCTCTGACTTACCTTATATGAGGAGAAATTTGCGGTTTTGCAGCAGCAGTACTTTGCCAAGACACAAAAATTATGATAAATTTAAAAATAGTGCAAAAGAGGATTAGTGAGGTCGTGTTCATGGACCGTTCAGAAATCTGATGGCGTAGGGGAAGAGGCTGTTCCTGAATTGTTGAGTGTGTGTCTTCAGCCTCCTGTAACTCCTCCCTGATGGTAGCAACGAGAAGGGTTCTTGCCCTGGGTGGAAAGGGTCCTTATTGATGGATATCACCTTCCTGAGGTTTGCCTGCTGAAAGTGTCTTTGCTGGTGGGGAGGGTTATCCCGTGATGAAGCAGGCTGGGCTGACAACCCTCTGCAGGTTTTTGCAATCCTCTGCACTGGAGATCATACAACAGACATCTCACCTCTCCCGGAACTTCCGGGAGTCTCCCGCATATGAATAGTGGCTCCCTGATGCCCGCAAATTATGTACAATATCATGGAAATCAATTTTTTTTGAGAGCGAGCGAGTGAGAGAAAGCAAGCGAGAGCGCGAGAGAGAGAGAGCACGAGAGCAAGCTAGCGAGCATGCCATGGCAGAGTGTTCCAAAAAAATATAAAACGTACATCACCCCAGACTACACTAAAGTGTACCCCTGCCTAATAGGGGTCAAAATAACGACAGGGTTGCCCACTGCACTCTTTGCAACAGTGACTTTTCTATTGCCCGTCGTGGGTTAAGACTGCAAAAGACATGTTGAGGTGAGTTTAACAGGTGTCATTCAGTCATTAGCACAGCTAACGTTATTTAAACTAGCTGGCCAGCTGCTAAGGAGCTACTCTATTGCAGACATCCCACCTCTCCCGGAAGTCTCCCGCAAATTGATGGTGCTACCTCCCTGAAATGAGTTTTTGCAGGGTGGGATGTCTGCATACAAGCTGTGATGTAACCAGACAGAATGCTCGCCACAGTACACCTGTACACTGTACCCCCAGAAACAACCTCTCCACATCCACTCTATCCAGGCCTTTCAATACCTGGTAGTTTTCAGTGATGATTGAAGACTGACAATCGGTGAGTGTGTGACTGTGGTGTTGGCCCTGATGACCCTGTTCTCTTCTCTGGTAGAAGTCTCAGGTTTGGGGGAAGCAGTCAGAGACTCCTAGTTGAGTAAACGCGGCACTCTTCAGTCTGAGCTGTGCGGGTGTACAGCCGCGCAGTAACTGACTACTACTACTACGTGGACTCAGGCCGAGGGGGCCGGCGTCGGGCACGATGACGGACTCTCCACTTCTCCCTCTCCCTCATCAGTGTGTTCAGTTCATCTACATTAGCCGCGCTGCTGTCTTCTAGGAGTGTGTTGACCATAGTCTTGGGAGGGTGCCCAGGGTTCATCCTCCCGTGCTTGGGCTCCCATATAATGACTAGGCTGGCAGGTAGCTCGGGATGGCGTAGACAGTGCCCCGCTAGTTGCAGTCTTCTCGCCGTGATTTTAACCGAAATACTCCCACACACATAGCCTTTGTTGTTGCGTAGCTGGAATTTTCTTTTATATAAGGTTGATGTAATTTTGTAATTCTAATATAATTTTAAAATCTATGTTAATATTGAAGGGTAACGTAATGGGTGACAGATGACACATATAGAAACTGTCCTACAGAATTCACAAGCACCATTAAGGAGTTGTTATGTTCACTTTCGGAGACAGTGTCTGGTGTAATAACGTCAGTGTAAACCGGATGCTCTTGCTTTGTTTGCAGTGGAAGTAAAGAGCTGCAGTCTTGTTTCACTCTTGCATGTTTTATTGATCAAACCCTACACTGGTTACCCTGACGATCCTGGACAATTCCAGAATTGCTCAACGACATGTCGACCAACTCAGCCGCCTTGAGGTTTGGGAGCAGCACGCTGCCACGTGGTTTACACAGGCAGAAGCCCAGTTCGCACTCTGAGAAGTCACCGTGGACAGTACCGAATTCTACTGCGTTGCGAAGTAGACAGGACTCAGAAAAGCTGGCCAGCATGAGTTTGCTAACGTGGAAATGCTTGGCATTGTACGCAGGTGGAGTAGCCCTTGGGCTTCACCCCTCCACGTGGCCCTCATCCGTGATGGTGGTTGTCATTTACGTGGCGATTACTGCTGCTTTAACGAGGCCACCATCCCTAATTGCTACCCAGTCCCACATACTCAAGATCTGTGGCACATTTGGCCAGAAAGATCATTTTTCTAAAGTGGTCTTGGTCAGGGGCTCCCATCAGGTGTGTTGATGATATCCCAAAGCTGCCGTTAAAATCCCATTTCGCCTATTGGAGTTTTAGCACATGCTGTTTGGGCAGACAAATGCAACGCACACTTTCCAGCAGCTAATAGACCCTGTGTTAAAAGACTTAGGTTTTCTTTTTGTTTACCTGGCCGACGTATTTGTCACCAGTGCATCCAAAACCAAGCACTTGTCATAAGTCTGCTCACTTTTCATGTGCTTAAACCAACATAGGCTGATTATTAGCCCTGCTAAATGCCTGTTTGGATTGCCAATTATTGATTTTCTCGGCCACCACATCACTGCAGAAGGTGTGATACCCCTGCCATTTAAAGTCACCAGTGTTATGGACTTACCAGCATCCTCCACTGCAGGACATTTTAGGCATGCTGAATTTCTATCATCGTTTCATTCTGTCAGCTGCTGAATTTGTACAGTGCCTCAATCACGTGTTTGAGTCGTCAGTGCAAACAGTAACCAGCGCAATTGATGACGCCAAACAAGCTCTTTCGAATGCGACCCGCTCTCCAATGCACCTATAGCCTTCGTTACTGCAGCCTCAGACGATGCTGTGGGGGCTGTTAATGAACAGTTGGTTGGAGGCGTGCAACAGCTGTTCGCCGCCTTCAGCTGGCTGCTCTGCCCCCGAGAGGAAGTACAACATGCTCGACTGCGAGCTTCTCAGTCTTTATCTGGCCCTCTGCCACGTTCGTTTTCTGCTGAAGAGTCAGCATTTCACAGCGTTAGCTGACTAGAATCCCACTCCTGCTCACGATGGTAAAAGCATCAGACCATTGGTCTGCACAGCAGCAACGCCACTGGCCTACATTTCAGTGTTCAGCACTGACATACTGAGGAAGAAAATAATGTGGTGGCTGATTGCCTCTCACAGCCCGCCGTTGATGCGGTAAACGTTGGAGGTGACTTTGCCAGCATGCCAGCCGACCAAGCTACTGACCCAGAGGTCCAGGACAACAGTCACAGGCCTGCGATTGGCTGACGTCAACTTCAGGCTGCAGGAGTCTCTCTCCGTTGTGATGCCTGAACCGGTTGCACTCACCCCATGGTGCCTGCAAACTGGAGGCTTACTGTTTTTGACTCCATTCACGGCCTCTCCCGTGCGGGCAGGAAGGCCTCACAGAAAATGGTTGCTTTAAAGTCTGTGTGGCATGGCCTCGGGACAGATGTGTGAGACTGGGGTGCAGCCTGTGTTATGTGACAGCAGCCGAAAATTAATCGTCATGTTTGGTCCACCATTGGCACCTCGCTAGGTTCCTGATCGATGTTTTGACCCTGTCAATGTGGACGTGGTTGGTCCTCTTCTCCCCCAGCCCGGCACCTGCCCCCCAAAATTTCACACACCTCCTTACCATGGCACCCCATCTAATAGTTCTTCCGACCACGGTCCCAAATTTGCTTCAGACCTCTGGGCCGCAACAGCCCAGAACCTTTGGCATTAAATTGTATCGCCCCCATGGTGTATCAAACGCAGTCCAGTGGTCTGTGCGAGCGGTTTCACCCTTCTCAAAAGGCTGCTCTGAGCGGCTCCCTGACAGACGAGTGTTCGTATGATTGCCTGCCGGGGGTCAGGACGGCTCCAGAAGAGGACTTCCAGTCCTCTCAGCTGAGCCAGTTTCCAGGGCAGCCGCTACGGGTGTGCCGGGTGATTTTATTCCCGACACCACGGGCACTTGGTCAGCGTCCCAGCAGCATTCCACCCTCCTCAGTAAATTCAATTCGCTTACACCTATTCCTACCTCCCACCACGGGTTCCAGTCGACCTACGTTCCACCTCATTCGTTTTTGTATGGCATGGCTCTGCCGGTAAATCTTTGGAAAGATGAGACATAGAATCGGAGAATGTTGAATCCTTTTTGGTTGAGTTAAGAAACTGCGAGGGTAAAAGGACCCTGATGGCAGTTATACACAGGCCTCCCAACAGTAGCTGGGATGTAGACCACAGATTACAACAGGAAACAGAAAAGGCCTGTCAAAAGGGCAATGTTGTGATAGTCATGGGAGATTTCAATGTGCAGGTCGATTGGGGGGAATCAGGTTGGCAATGGATCTCAAGAGAGTGAGTTTGTTGAATACCTGAGAGAGCAGTTTGTCATTGTACTTACTAAGGGATCAACTGTACTGGATTGGGTGTTATGTAATGTGCCAGATGTTGAAGGGTGTGAGGGAAGAGAAGTGAGTGCAGTTACTATTTACAAGGGAGAAGATGCTCAAAAAGCTGAAAGACCTAAAGTACACAAGTCACCCGAACTAGAAGAAATGCACCCTAGGTTCCTGAAAGATGTAGTGGTAGAGATTGTGGAGGCATTAGTAATGATCTTCCAAAGACCATTGGACTCCGGCAAGGTTTCGGAGGACTGGAAAATTGCAAATGTCACTCCACTCTTTAAGAAAGGAAGGAGGCAGCAGAAAGGAAATTATAGACCAATTGGTCTGGTCTAGCCTGACTAACCAGTTAGTCAGTGGTTGGGAAGATGTTGGAGTCAACTGTCAAGGATGAGGTTATGGAGTACTTGGTGACACAGGATGAGACTGGACAAAGTCAGCGTGGTTTCCTTCAGGGAAAATCTTGTCTGATGAACCTGTTGGAATTCTTTGAGAAGATTACAAGTAGGATAGATGAAGGGGATGCAGTGAACATTGTATATTTGGATTTTCAGAAGGTCTTTGACAAGGTGCCACACATGAGGCTGCTTACCAAGTTAAGAGCCCATGGTATTACAGGAAGTTACTGGCATGGTTAGAGCACTGGCTGATTGGTAAGACGCAGCGAATGAGAATAAAAGGATCCTTTTCTGGTTGGCTGCCAGTGACTAGTGGTGTTCTGCAAGGGTTTGTGTTGGGACTACTTTTTATGCTGCATATCAATGATTTAGATGATGGAATATATAACTGTTGAAATGTTTGCAGATGACACGAAGATTGGTGGAGGGGCAGTATTGTGGAAACAGAAGGCTGCAGAAATACATAGATTATGTGAATGGGAAGAAAGTGGCAAATAAAATACAATGGTGGAAAATGCATGGTCTTACACTTTGGTAGAAGAAATAACTGTGCAGAATATTTTCTAAATGGGGAGAAAATCCAAAAATCTGAGATGCAAAGGGACTTGGGAGTCTTTGTACAGAACACCCTCAAGGTTAACTTGCAGTTTGAGTTGGTGGTGAGGAAGGCAAATGCCATGTTAGCATTCATTTCAAGATGTCTAGCATTCAAGAGCAGGGGTGCGATAAAGCACTGGTGAGGTCTCACCTTGAGTATTGTGAACAGTTTTGGGCCCCTCATCTAAGAAGAGATGTACTGGCATTGGAGAGGGTTCAGAGGCGGTTCACAAGGCTGATTCTGGGAATGAAAGGGTTATCATGCGAGGAATGTTTGGTGGCTCTGGGCCTGTACTCACAGGAATTTAGAAGGATGAGGGGGGATCTCATTGAAATCTGAATGTTGAATGGCCTGGACAGAGTAGATGTGGAAAGGATGTTTCCCATGGTGGGGGAGTCTAGGACAAAAGGGCACAGCCTCAGGATTATGGGGCATCCATTTAAAACCAAAATATGGAGAATTTATTTTTAGTCAGAGGGTGGTGAATTTGTGGAACTGGTTACCGAAGAGAACAAAGAGCCATAAACTACTGACTGTCACTTGCTGGAAAGAGAGCAACAAATGGATGCTGGCCTGGAGCAGAGCCAATAAAAAAATTGTTAAATGTCAGACACATGACCTACAGGCAATGACACTGGAATACAATATTTGAATTGGTGAGGAGCGAATATAAATATGGACACTTTGAGTGTGCTATCAACGATCACTCTCTCAGGAGACCCCCCCCCCCCCCCCATCACGAGGAAGAACCCCCATGCCTGGGGCTGGGAGAAGAAAGGATCGATTATCTGGCCAACAGAGATTCCCAATTTTGGTGTTATAAATTAGAAAAGTGGTCTGAGTGAGTATTGGTTCAGAGGGGACTATAGAATGCATGTTCTAGGCTGTTGGCCTGGGGTCAACCTAGTTATACAGGGACAATAAAGTGTGAGCTTCGATTAATTACGAGTTGTCTATTGAATTTCCTAACCTAGTTCTGTTGATGAATGGTCAATAGACGGGAGGCTGGTTTCATGATGTACTGCAACACACATAAAAACTGCAGCAGGCCAGGCAGGAAGGGTCTCGGCCCGAAACGTCAACTGTACCTCTTCCTAGAGATGCTGCCTGGCCTCCTGCGTTCACCAGCAACTTTTATGTGTGTTGCTTGAAATTCCAGCATCTGCAGATTTCCTTGTGTTCGTGATGTACTGAGTTAGTTTGGAACTAGAGGACACAGGTTTAAGGTGAGAGGGGAGAAGTGTGTGAGAAACATCCCCCTCAAGTCCCTTTTAGTTTTCCACACAGAGGGTGGTGGGTGTTTGGAATGAGCTGACGGACTGGGTGGTGGAGCCAGGCGCAACTGCAACATGAGAAGTGTTTAGGCAGATAGTCGGATGTGGAAGATGTAGAGGAATATGAATAAATCTGATGCGTGTCGGCAGGCATCACGGTCAGCATGGATGGGCTGAAGGGCCTGTTTCTGTGCTGCACATTTCTGTAATTTTATGGAATGTAACCTCTGGTTGGATGGTCTTTGGCTGACCACGTTACCCCTCTCTAATTCACTCTGTAAACGTCTCTGCTGCCTTCTCCTTGATTGCTCCTGCTGAAATGTGCAGAGCCAGTGAAATTGCTGGCCAAGGTTACAGGAAGCATTCAAATCTATGCAGAGAAAATCGAGCGACGGAAGGAGAGACATCCCCTGTAATATTGGAACTCCCTATTTATCACCCAACACTTGCGGTATTTACCCACCTTCGGACAAAATGTTTGGTGAAAATGTGATTCTGACACTCAACTGAAAGGTCAGTTAGTGTTTGCAGCAAGTGCTCTCTCCCGGAGCTGGTAACGTCCCAGACTGTGCAGTAAACTGAGATTACTACGAGTGGCAGTGATATAACTGGAACATAATTCTGTTTACTCTGGGGGATCAGCAGTGGAGAGGGTCTGCAGCTTTAAATTCCTGAGTGTTTAGATGCCCAACACATAGACGCAATCAGGGGGAAGGCGTGCCAGCGTCTTTTCTTTCTTAGAATGTCATCGAACACTCCAACAAACTTCTCCAGATGAGCTGTCAAAAGTGCTTTGACTGGTTGCATCTTGGTCTGCTAGGGCAGTTTAGATGCACAGGAACGTAAGAAACTACAGAGATTACAACCCTACGCCATGGGCACATCACTCCCCACCATTGGTAGTATCTACAGGAGGTGCTGACGCAAGAGGACAACGTCTATCATCAAAGATCCCCCCACCATGCCATTTCTCGTAGCTCCCATCAGGCAGGAGGTCCCGAAGCCTGAAGGACCATACCCTTAAGTTCAAAAACAGCTAAGACACACAAAATGCTGGAGGATCTCACAGGTCAGTCAGCAGCAGGTCCCAATGAGTGGTCTCAGCCTGAAACTTCGACTGATTGTTCCTCTCCATAGATGCTGCCTTACCTGCTGAGTTCCTGGAGCACTTTGTGTATTGCTGTGAATTTCCAGCATCTGCAGATCTCTTGTGTTTATATTTTGTGTGTGTTGCTCAGGATTTCCAGCACCTGCAGATCTCTTGTGTTTGTGGTCAAGAACAGCTCCTTGCCTTCAATCTTTTGGTTCTTGCACCATCCTGTTGCCCAAGAGGTTGACACTAACATGCTTTAATGTTGTTTTGATTGGCTATGTACACGTGTGTGTTTGTTCAATAACAATTATCTGCCTTGAAGTTTTGTTTGTCCGTGTACACGTGTGTGTGGTATAGGCTGATATGTCCCTGATGGTGGGTAGGCTGATATGTTGGGTACTTTTGGCCTTCCTGTCTACTACATCGCCTCCTCCAGATTCAGATGGCAGAGTTCAGAGTTTAATTCCAGCTTCCTCTGTAAGAAGTTTGTTTGTTCTCCCTGTGGACCGTGTGTGTTTCCTCCGGGTGCCCCAGTTTTCACCCACAGTCCAAAGACGTACCGGTTGGTAGGTTAATTGGTTATTGTAAATTGTCCCATGATTAGGCTAGTGTTAAATTAGGGGTTGCTGGGCAGCGTGGCAGAAAGGGCCGGAAGGGCTGTTGTGCTCTCCATCTTTAAATTTATTGTTAAATGCACCAGGGTGCAATGAAATTCCTTGTTTATGTGAAAGTCAAAGAGTAATCAATGTACATGGTCATAATAAATACAGCAATGAGTGTAAAACAGCAGAGTTCCACGCAGGCTGTAGTTTGGTCTATAATTCTCAGTGGCCACTTTTATAGGTGCAAATCAGCCAATCACGTGGCTGAAAATCAATGCATGAAAGCACGCAGACATGGCCAAGAGGTTCAGTTGTTGTTCAGAACAAACATCAGAATGGGGGAAGAAATGTGATCTAAGTGACTTGGACCGTGGAATGATTGTTGGTGCCAGATGGGGTGGTTTGAGTATCTCAGAATCTGCTGATCTCTTGGAATTTTCACACACAACAGTCTCTAGAGTTTACAGAGAATGGTGCAAGAATTTTTGTTAAAAAAGCATCCATTGAGCTGCGGTTCAGTGGGTGAAAATGCCTTGTTAATGAGAGATGCCAGAGGAGAATGGCCAGACAGGTTCAAGCTGACAGGAAGGTGACAGTAACTCAGGTAACCATGATTTACAACTGTGGTGTGCAAAAAAGCATCTCTGAACACACAACACGTCGAACCTCAAAGTAGATGACCATTCTCCATTCCTCTCCTGTACCTATAAAACAGCCACGGAGTGTATGTCAAAGTGACAAGAATGGAATTACTGAGAAAGAGGGATCATTGCTTGCTGCCACTTACGCGCGGAGGGGGGAGCTGGGGGGGACTTTGGGGTTCTCACGTTTAGCTGTCGTCCATTCTTTGGGGCACTCCTCTTTTCTCGTGGATGGTTGTGAAGAAAAAGCATTTCAGGATGTATATTGTACACATTTCACTGCATTAAATTGGACGTTTGAACCTTTGAAAGGTGGGACTAGGACTGTGAGAACACTGGGAAGGGGATGACTGGTTCAGAAATTTGATAGCAGTGGGGAGGGAGTGGTTCTTGAGTCTAGTTCTCTGTCTTTTCAGTCTTCCCGCGGAAGAGGGAAACCCAAGGGACTTGCATGCTATGTGTAGTTCTGTTTGTCACACTAAAACGTGGGTGTGCTTGCAATGGAGGGAGCGCACAGGAGATTCACCAGGGTGTTACCTGAAATGGAGGGCTTCTGCCTTGGGGAGAGATCGATGGGCTGAGCCTGTCAGGCCTGGAGTGAAGGAGGCTGAGGTGTGTCAAACTCGTGAGAGGTGTAAATAGACTGGACAGTCAGATTCTTTTTTCCTGTGGTGGAGGTCTCTGAAACAAGAGAGGATTAGTTGAAGGTGAGAGAGAGCAGGTTTACAGATCATAGGGGAAGTTTTCCACACAGGAGGAGGTTGATGATGTGTGGAGCACTTTGCAATAGTCATGGAGGCAGGTGATGTATAGATAGAGAATATTTCCCCCTCTCACCTCCCTTCCCTCCCCTCCTCCCTCTCTCTCCTTTTCCCCCCTCTCCTCTCTTCCCTCCCCACTCCTCTCTAACCCCACCCCATCTGGTCCAACAATCTGTTTGACCCCCCTACTATCAGGCAGCAGATACTGCAGCATTAGGACAAGGACTGACAGGACGGGAAACAGCTTCTTCCCCCTGTCTGTGAGACTACTGACCTCTCTGCCACCACCCAGGTCTCATCAGTATGAAGCGTCAGTCGCGTTATACTGTTTACTTTTCATTTGTGTCGTAAATGCTCTTTATTATCTTTTAACTTTTTTGTGATAATATTACTTTATGTGTTGTGTGTGAGTTTCGTCTGGGTGTTCCGAGACATATGGGTTAGTGTTACTGAGTTTTCGATGTGCTATATCGGTGGCAGAAGCAATGGAACACTTGTGGGCTTCCCCCGGCACATCCTCGGACCATTTTAGTCATCTGCGCAAATGACGCATTTCACTGTGTACATGTAACAAATAAAATGAATCTTTAAAAACCTAATGTAGGTGAGTGGGTTTAGTATATACGGGTGCAATGGTCTCATAGGCAAGGGTCCTCTGCTGCTCGAACAAAGTTTCAGAACAAGGGATTCTGCAGAGGCTTGAAATCCAGAGCAACACACACAAAATGCTGGAGAAACTCAGCAGGTCAGGCAGCATCTATGGAGGAGAATAAACAGTCGATGCTGCAGGCCGAGACCCTTCATCGGGACCGAAAAGGAAGGGGAAAGAGGCCAGAATAAGAAGGTGGGGGAGTGGTTGATGTCAGGAGCACACTGTGACGGGGCTGGATGGAGATGGAATCACAACACTTAGGATTCAACAGGAGCCTGTGGATCTAATGCAGGCAAGTGGGATTAGTGTAGACAGGACCAGTCATGGGCATGTCAAGATGGGCTGAAGGGTCTTCGGGTACTCGACACAAAGTGGTAGAGATTTGTGCTGAGGGTCTGTACGTTCCGGCTCTGGCTTCCATTGACGACAGGAGCCCTGCTTCTTGGTGTATTCACCACAAGGACCGATGCTTCACACATCTACGTTTCACACTCAGATCTATCTATCTAATGTGCCACTTGCATTAGCAACCAACCTGAGGATGCGCTGGGGGCAGCCCGCACATGCTACCACACATTCCAGCACCAACCTAGCATGCCCACAGTGCCCAGCAGAACAACACAAAATACAGGACAAATAAACAGAACACAACAAACAACAAACCAACAACAGCAATCCAGGCCCTTTCCCTCCCTCCCACATGGACTGTCTTCCAGCCCAAGCTGATCCTGAACACACCAGATTCTGCCGATGCTGGAAATCCAGAGCAACACACACAGAGTACTGGAGGAACTCAGCAGGTCGAGCAGCCTCTTTGGAGATTACGTCAAGTCGCTTCATCAGGACTTGCTACGCGCTGATGAAGGGTCTTGGCCCAGAATTGTTGACTGTTTATTCCACCCCGTCCACAGATCCCTCCAGCAGTTCTTGTGTGTGACCTGATATGGAGTTGCATTCCAGGACCTCGTTAGCACGGCTCAGCTCTGCCGAGTTTCCGTGCGATCATCCCCAGAGGAAAGGGCTGACTTTCAGCAGAATCCGTGGTGGATACCATTGTCACCTCCGTTCCCAACAGGCGTTCAGGGCTACTGGGCTCAGGTGGGAAACAGCAGCCTCGAACACTGTCAGAAGCTGGGGACACACTGCAGCTATGGGAGTTATTTATTTAGAGATTCGGTATGGAACAGACTGTCTTAGCCCAAAGAGCTGCTTTAATCCTATCCTATAAGACAACTTACAATGCCCAATTAACCTTCTAACCAGTACGCCTTTGGACTGTGGGAGGAAACAATCACCTGGAGAAAACCCACACAGTCACGGGGAGAATGTACAAACTCCTTACATATGGTGCTGGAATTGAATTCTGAACTGCAACACCCTAAGCAGAAATCACTACAGGACTATGGGGCCCCACACAGCACTACAGTATCTCTCTCTCTCTCTCTCTCTGGCTATCCATCCTATAGGGTGATGATAGTCATAGTCATACTTTATTGATCTCGGGGGAAATTGGTTTTCGTTACAGTTGCACCATAGATAATTAAATAGTAATAAAACCATAAATAGTTAAATAGTAATATGTAAATTATGCCAGGAAATAAGTCCAGTACCAGCCTATTGGCTCAGGGTGTCTGACCCTCCAAGGGAGGAGTTGTAAAGTTTGATGGCCACAGGCAGGAATGACTTCCTATGACGCTCTGTGCTGCATCTCGGTGGAATGAGTCTCTGTCTGAATGTACTCCTGTGCCCACCCAGTACATTATGTAGTGGATGGGAGACATTGTCCAAGATGGCATGCAACTTGGACAGCATCCTCTTTTCAGACACCACCGTGAGAGAGTCCAGTTCCATCCCCACAACATCACTGGCCTTACAAAATGAGTTTGTTGATTCTTTTGGTGTCTGCTACCCTCAGCCTGCTGCCCCAGCACACAACAGCAAACATGGTCGCACTGGCCACCACGGACTCGTAGAACATCCTCAGCATTGTCTGACAGATGTTAAAGGACCTCAGTCTCCTCAGGAAATAGAGACGGCTCTGACCCTTCTTGTAAACAGCCTCAGTGTTCTTTGACCAGTCCAGTTTGTTGTCAATTCATATCCCCAGGTATTTGTAATCCTCCACCATGTCCACATTGACCCCCTGGATGGAAACAGGGGTCACCGGTGCCTTAGCTCTCCTCAGGTCTACCACCAGCTCCTTAGTCTTTTTCACATTAAGCTGCAGATAATTCTGCTCATACCATGTGACAAAGTTTCCTACCGTAGCCCTGTACTCAGCCTCATCTCCCTTGCTGATGCATCCAACTATGGCGGAGTCATCAGAAAACTTCTGAAGATGACAAGACTCTGTGCAGTAGTTGAAGTCCGAGGTGTAAATGGTGAAAAGAAAGGGAGACAAGACAGTCCCCTGTGGAACCCCAGTGCTGCTGATCACTCTGTCGGACACACAGTGTTGCAAGCGCACTTACTGTGGTCTGCCAGTCAGGTAATCAAGAATCAATGATACCAGGGAAGCATCCACCTGCATCGCTGTCAGCTTCTCCCCCAGCAGAGCAGGGTGGATAGTGTTGAACGCACTGGAGAAGTCAAAAGACATGACCTTCACAGTGCTCGCTGGCTTGTCCAGGTGGGCATAGTCACGGTTCAGCAGGTAGATGATGGCATCCTCAACTCCTAGTCGGGGCTGGTAGGCGAACTGGAGGGGATCTAAGTGTGGCCTAACCATAGGCTGGAGCAGCTCCAGAACAAGTCTCTCCAGGGTCTTCATGATGTGGGAGGTCAATGCCGCTGGTCTGTGGTCATTGAGGCCGCTGGGGCGCGGCATCTTCGGCACAGGGACCCTCCAGAGCCTCAGGCTCAGGTTGAAGACATGGCGAAGTACTCCACATAGCTGAGGGGCACAGGCTTTGAGCACCCTGGTACTGACACCATCCGGTCCTGCAGCCTTCCTTGGGTTGAGACGTTTCAGCTGTCTTCTCACTTGTTCAGCTGTGAAGCCCACCGTGGTGGTTTCGTGTGGGGAAGGGGTATAGTCATGAAAGCAGGGTGGGGGACTGTAAGGAGGGGTAGGAGGGAAGAGTGGAATATGTGTTGGTTGGGGGCCGACAACAGATGACTCGTGGGGGATGAGCAGGGGTCACACTGTCAAATCTGTTAAAGAACAGGTTAAGTTCGTTGGCCCTGTCCACACTCCCTTCAGCTCCTCTGTTGCTAGTTTGCCGGAACCCAGTGATGGTCCTCATCCCCCTCCAGACCTCTCTCATGTTGTTCTGCTGGAGTTTCCACTCAAGCTTCCTCCTGTACCTGTCTTTAGCCTCCCTGATCCTGGCTTTCAGGTCCCTCTGTATTGCCCTCAACTCCTCCCTATTTCCATCTCTAAACGCCCTCTTTTTAGCGTTCAGGGTGTCCTTAATGTCCTTTGTTACCCATGGCTTGTTATTTGAATAACAAAGGACAGTTCTTGTTGGAACATTGCAGTCCACACAGAAATTGATGTAATCAGTGATGCACTCTGTGAGCCCATCAATATCCTCTCCATGTGGCTCAAAGAGACCCTGCCAGTCTGTCACCTCAAAACAACCCTGGAGCGCCTCATAAGCCTCCTCCGACCATTTCCTTGCTGTCCTCGAGGTTGCAGGTTTACTCTTCACCAGAGGCACGTAGCAGGGTTTTAGATGCACCAGGTTGTGATCTGACCTTCCCAGTCGGGGGAGGGGAGAGGAGCTGTAGGCATCCTTAACGTCAGCGTACATCAAACCCAGAGTCCTCTCCCCTCCGGTTGTACAGCTCACATACTGCGTGAAGTTGGGCAGTGTTCTAGCCATGGTTCCTTTCAGTCAGATAGTGGGGTGGTACCCCACTCCTCAGAAAGGAACAGCGTGTGCGTGAGTGGATTTTAGGTGAGTAGGGGGTTGCACAGGTCCAGACCCACCCTCTCGACATCCCCTCCCAGATCCAGCGGCATGGTGGGGTCCAAGACGGCTGGGGGAAGTTCTGTTGCAGTGAACGGCCAGACCAAGCTTCGATGCAAGGGGTGCCCTTTCCGCGCTTCACGGCACGTGTTTGCTAGATGGCCGTTGACCCTACGAGAGGGTTCATCCACCCTTTGACAGGTCTTGTTTTTCGTCCTGCAGGGTGTCTAGCCACCCTCCTCACCAGGCAAGCCTGGTGGGGGAGCCGGTTTAGTCTCCGACCACCCGACCATGCGACAGGTAGTACTGGGTTACATGGTACCAGTAGCACTCAGACCAGTGACCTGACTGTAGTTCACAATCACTGATTGTGCACAGTTACTGCCATAGACTTCACACTTCCCCCTCTCTCCAACACAGAAACAGACCCTTCGGCCCACTTTCTCCATACTAATCATTGCTTTTC
This sequence comes from Mobula birostris, assembly GCF_030028105.1. Classification (NCBI taxonomy): domain Eukaryota; kingdom Metazoa; phylum Chordata; class Chondrichthyes; order Myliobatiformes; family Myliobatidae; genus Mobula; species Mobula birostris. The sequence continues at coordinate 8,498,606 of NC_092373.1, forward strand.
ACTCTCTCTCTCCCCCTCTTTTGGCTACTGAGGACTGTGGCATTGTGACTGGTTTATAATCAATTATCAATATAGAAAACCATAGAAAACAACAGCACAGAAACAGGCCTTTTGGCTCTTCTTGGCTGTGCCGAACCATTTTCTGCCTAGTCCCACTGACCTGCACACGGACCATATCCCTCCATACACCTCCCATCCATGTATCTGTCCAATTTATTCTTAAATGTTAAGAGCCCACACTGTCCGGTCACACCCATCTGACCAATGTTTCTGGGATGTGAGAGGAAACCCACACGGTCACGGGGAGAATGTACAAACCCCGTACAGACAGCAGCAGAATTGAACCTGGGTCACTGGTGCGGTAATGGTGTAACGCGCAGCGCTGTGCTACTGTACCGCCCCTATCTGATGAAAGGCCTAGACAGAGTGGATGTAGGGAGGATGTTTCAGTCTCAGACCAGGCACAGCCTCGGATTTGAGGGATATCCATTTAGAACAGAGATGAGGAGTTTCTCTAGCCAAAACGTGGTGAGTCTGTGGAATTCATTGCCAGAGACGGCTGATGCGGCCAAGTCGTTGAGTCAGAATCACATTAATTATCACTGACATCACTGATGTGAAACTTGTTGTTTTTGCAGCAGCAGCACAGTGCAAAACACACAAAAAAACTGTTATCGTAAGAAACAAAAAAATATATATAAATAGTGCAAAAAGAGACCAAACTAGTGAGGTAGGGTTCAGAAGTCTGATGTCGGAGGGCAGTAGCTGTTCTTGAAACATTCAGTGTGTGTCTACAGGCTCCTGTCTCACCTCCCTGATGGTAGCAATGAGAAGAGGGCATGTCTTTAATGAGGGGCTCCTTAATGATCGCCTAGACCAGGAGCTCCCAACCAGTACTATTAAGCAAGGGTCTATGGGCCACAGGTTGGAACCCCTGGCCTAGACGATAATTGCAGTGTATTTCCAGATGGTATAGAGGGCGGAAAGGATGCCCCATCAGTGGTGGTGGACGGCGAGCCGATAGAGCGGACAGCTTCGTCGTGGTCAGTGTGCAGATTCCTGAGAGTTGTTGGAGCTGAGATAATTCGGTCAAGTGACACGTCTTCCACTAGACTGTGTGGTAGTTTGCAGTTTTAATCTCTTCTTTTTGTTGTATTTCCAATCCTGTTGCTCCACATCCCTTAGTTCTGAGGAACTTGTACGTTATTCCCCGTGGCCGCACAGATTTGCACCAGTGTCCTCCCAATTACTGGTTAGGGTTAGTAAATTGTCTGCATGTTATGTTGGTGCCAGAAGCATGGCGAAACTGAGTTGTCCTCTGACATAAATGAGGCGTTTCACTGCAAGAACGTCGGTTCAATTCCCATCACTGCCTGTAAGGAGTTAGTATGCTCTCCCTGTGACCACATGGGTTTCCGCCGGGTGCTCCGATTTCCTCCCACACTCCAAAGACATACCGGTTAGTAGGTTAATTGGTCACATGGGTGTAATTGAGCACCAAGGGCTATTTGGAGTGGAAGGGCCTTCTCCTGTACTATATATCTAAATAAAAATAATAATTATAATAAAAATCATGATATAGCTCAAGTAGTGCTCCTCTGCCGCCCCCTATTGGTTGTTATGTTCAATGACAAGAGCTTAAAAGCAATACAGAGACTGGGAACTAGCTCCCTCTACTGGCAACACTGTGTAACTGAGAATTGGAATTGGTTTGTAATTACCACAGGTGCTGAGATACACTGAAAACCTGCCTTGACTACTCTCCATGCAGATCAAATCATTACAGCAATGCATAGAGAAAATACAAGGTAAAGCATTAACAGAGTTTCACAATAAAGTGTAACTACAGAATAGTCAACACAAGAGATACTTCACCTCGGCGGATGGGAAGGGTCTATAACAGGCAGTCAAAATTGTTTGATGCATTACCTGCACCAGCCTGCCTGCATCAGGGACGTATATACAGAAGGGAGCCGGAAAAGGGCCATTATCCCACCCACCCCGGTCATGGACTGTTTGTCCCACTCCTATCAGGGAGGAGGCCGCATAGCATCCACGGCAGGAACACCAGCCTCAAAAACAGCTACTTCCCCTCATCCATTCTGTTCTTCAACCAACCAGCACAACACTCATCACTACTTCAGTATAAACGCTTTATGACTACTTTGCAGTACAATGGGGTTTATAAATTCTATTTGTGTTCTTTTCGGTAAAATTTATTCTAGTTAGTTTACATATTTAGAGATAGAGTGAGACACAGGCCCTTCTGACCCACCAAGCCGGAACCCACATATTTAACTCTGGCCTAATCGCAGAACAATTTACAATGAGCAATTAACCGACTAACTGGCACACTTTGGAATGTGGGAGGAAACCAGAGCACCCGGAGAAAACCCACATGCTCACGGGCAGAAAGTATAAACTCCATGCAGACAGTGGCGAAATTGAACTCCAAAGTCTGGAACGCTCTTTAAAGTTTGTATGATAATTGCTTTTTCTGATGAATGCGGATTATGTGCCTGTGACGCTGTTGCAATTGAGTTTTTCACTGCACTTGATGTGCAGTATGAACGCCAACAATGATATTCTTGTGTTTGCATTGATGAATGTGCAAAAGGTAATTTGCTCCAGCTATTACGACGGCAAGACAAAGGAGCAGAATTTGGCCATTTGGCCCATTGAATCTACTCCACCATTCCATCGTGGCTGATTTATTATCCCTCTCAACCCCTTTTCCCAGTAACCTTTGATGCCCTGACTAATCAAGAACCTATCAGCCTCTGCTTAAAATATGGCCAATAACTTGGCCTCATACACCATAGAAGGGTAGAGCACAGAAAGACTTTCTTCAGCCTATGCTGACATTAATGCTGATCTAATCAATCCCATCTGCCCTGAACAAGGTGGGTAGCCCTCCGTTCCCTGTCTGTTCCACATGCCACCTGGTTCGACTCCACTGGGTCAAGAGCAACTACTGCCTTTCAACCATTCAGTCCTTAAACCAACCTCTACATGTTTAGCAACACTATGACCGCTTTGCACTAAGATGTCGCCTTTTTATCTAGGTTACTTACTGCCCGTTACACCGCCGGTGTTAGGCAGCATTGAACGTTCTTCATCTCCATCTGTCCTCGGCCATCACAGACATAGAAAGATTCTTCTTTGCTGTTTCCGTAACAATTTTTCTGACCAGTCCGGTTTGTTATCCCTGTGCTGAGCCCCCGAACATGGAGGAGTGGTGGGTCACTCCTGGTCTGGCCTCTGCCCTTTGACCTGTTTGGCACGAAGCCCTGACTCCAGCTGACATTGCTCCCCGGGCCACTGAGGCACGCAAGCCTCCAAACCACAGCGAGGTTGTGGCCCTCTTGGAGGCTTTGTATCTACATGTGGTCTTTTTTTGTAAAAATTACCCCTCAACCATCAGGCTTCTGTACCAGTGTTGATAACTTCACTCACCTCGACAGTGAACTGATCCCACAATCTGGGGACTCACTTTAATGGACTCTACAGATCATTTTCACAGTATTATTTATTTATTTTTGGGTATTTGCGCGGTTTGCCCTCTTCTGCACATTGGTTTTTAATCTGTCTTTGTAGGTAGAATATAGTGACATATACTTTGATAATAAATTTACTTTGAACTGTGGAATCGTATAATTTATGATTAATTTATTTTTCTCTGAATGTGTATATGTGTGTGTGTATATATATATATAACACACACACACACCCCCACACACTATGTACAGTACTGTTAAAAAATCTTTGGCATAAGTAAACAGAATTCTGTAAAGCAAAGAAGCTTTCAAAAATAATGAAATGAAAAATTTCTAAATATCAAAAAAATTACTATAGATAACAGTAAACAGTAAAAAAAAACTAAATCAAATCAGTATATAGTGTGACCACCCTTTAAAACTGCATCGGATCTCTTGGGTACATTGTCGTGCAGTTTAATAAGAAAATCGGCTGGTTGGTTGTTCCAAGCATCTTGGAGAACTTGTCACAGTTCTTCTGCAGACTTTGGCTGTCTCGCTTGTTTCTGTCTGTGTAGATAATCCCAGACTGCCTCGATGATGTTGAGGTCAGGGCTGTGTGAAGGCCGTATCCCATCTGAAACCATATTTAAAATGTGTGACCCTCGGGCTTGGATAGCGGCTTAATCTAGGGGATGACAGCCTCTGCCCGGCCAAACTGGAGAAATCTTGTTTGGGTGGGTGCTGTGTGACATGTTCCCTTGTTACAAATCAGTACCATGAAATAACAAACAGTACACAATATGCAATTAAACGATTGAGCTTTATAATTCTTAATTTGACTATAGGGTTAGTAAAGAAACAGAAAAGGAAAAGGGCCCTTTTTTATGGAACAGTTCCGTCCATTTGTTCCCCATCGCCCACCCTCGGACCCTCGCTCCAAGTCCACTCCATCTGGCGGTCTGCCAACTCTCTCCATTCATGTCTTCTCTCTCCATCTCTCGCCAACAAAAGACCATGAAATCCCTGCTCCCAGACCAACAAGAAAGAACAACATGCCTCTCATTGGATGGCACGCATTCCAAAGCTCCATTATCTCTGGTCATAACCCAAACATTGCTGCTACAGAGAAACCATTACATTAGCAGTGAAACCTTACAGTGTGTTACAAATGTAAGGTGCTATGTGCTGCAAGTATGTTTTTCATTTCACCTGTGGCAACAAACTCCACTTTGACGTTAATTCTACCACAGAGAAGTTTAACCAGTTCATCACACTACTCATTCAAATGCCAAGACCATGGTGCTGATGAGGAGACTTGGTCCCATTCTCCTTAGTTCTACAAAACTTCACCCTCTTCTGGGTAACTTCCTCAAACAAAGATTGGTGCATACCAGTGAGCTGCCAGAGTAGTGTTCAAGGCGGGCACAATGGCTAGATTTAAAGGCTATCTGGATAAAGGCATGGATATGAGAGGTTTTGAGGTCTGTGGACCAAACACAGGCAGAAGGGTCTTGCTCAATGGGCAATGCAGTTGGATTGGACAAGTTGACCTACAGGGTCTTTTTCCGTGTTGTATGGCTCTATGAATAACAAAGGCAGGTGGGAATAGAATATAAATCTTCCACATCACAGGAATAAATAAATTTAAACTAAAACCTTTCACTAGTCGTTAAGAGGAGGCAGGGAACGAACTTGTCATGGAGAGGAAGGCATTAAAAAGCATCTTCAGCCGGGTGTGTCAGAGGTACCAGTTCCAGGCTCTGTGCCAAAACACCTCAGATAAACATCCCCAGCTTCTCACTTCACCGGCCCTCCCGGCTTCACCTTCTAGCTGGCCCTCCTTCCCCTCTCCCGCAGCCTTTTTAATCTGGCATCTTCCCTTGTCCTTTACAGTCCGAATGAAGGGTCTCGGTTCAAAACGTTGACTGTTTATTCCCCTCACAGATGCAGCCTGAGCTGCTGAGTTGCTCCAGCAGTTTGTGTGTGTTGCTCTAAGATAAACACCTGTGCCGCTTACCAGGGCAGGGAGCAAGCGAGAGAACTTGCTACCTGATGGGTAACCCTTGGAGACCCAATTAAATCAGTGTTGTTGGGAATAAGGTAGAAAAGGTGAGAAACAGAAAACAATAGTGATCAATGATTAAGGCCAACTATACTGTCTGGTTTCATTAGTAGTTTATAGAGTTAATTGTGTTTGTTTTTTTTTGCAATAAGGGAAGGATGGGATGAGCCGAGCCAGAAGCAACACACTCAATGTTTTAGGATCAGCTCCTTCCTCTCCACCATATTTTCTTTCCTTTGTGTTACTTATTTAATTTATTTCTTGTAGTTTATAGTTTTATTATTATGCATTGCATTGTGGTGGTAGTCCGTTGTACTCGATGATGACAGGAAACCCATACAGGAGTTTTTAAACTGGAAACCACTGCATTGGAACAGTTCCGCTATCTCGACCTTGTAGGTCCAGGTTCAGTGCTCTGACCAAGCATCACAAACTGGGGTACCCTCGCTTGTGGTGGCTGACCACGATGTCTTCCGTGCCTTGTCATGCCCTTTGCTCTCCGCAGAGTGTTGCAGGACAGAATTCCTGGCTGCTGGATCTCAGTCTGCCAGGGGTGATTTCACATGCGAGGACAGACATGTCCCTGTCTTGCTGGGGTTTGGGGGCCACTGGCTACCCTCACAGGGGCAGCCCACTCACCTTCGTCCCCCACCGGACACTCAGCTCTCACCTGTGGCTCCAAGTAGCTGTTTGCACGCGACGGTGGCCACACCCCCAGTATTGCACAGTACTGCTGCCGCAAAACAACAATTTTCACAACATATGCCAGTCAGATTAAACTTGATTTTGATTCTGAAGTTGAGTAATTCAGTATGTGCAGTCAATGTTGATTTGAAGTGATCACTTCGTTTGAATGAACTGAAGAATTATCAAACTGAGATCACTTGCTTTGTTAATATTTCAATTAATTTCAAAGGCTGACCCATGAATAAACATATCTATGCCTGCAAATACATAATATATAATTCAGATCACGAATGTACCTATTCTCCTTGGACTGAACCCACATACTGTATATCAAGTCTCAGGATGCAGAGGCAGTGTTAAACTCAGTACCATTCTCGTACTCCTTGCCCTCATGGGCTTTGGGAGTGGGAGATTGTTATTCAAGCAACAGGAATGAACAACAAGACTTTTCTCCTGATCTCAGTGGTGTCAGGAACCACAACTATCAGCAGCAGGCTCAGAATCTTAGCTTTGAATTTCACGTTGAGCAAATTTCTGTGGTCCAGGAGTCTCCAAGATTCAATTTTTTATGAACACTGGGGTAATCTCCACGGTCTGCTACAGACAAAAAAAAACGGGGAAAGATTAAAACATTAAAACAATGCTTTACTTCATTTTTGAAACACATTGGATAGACAATTAACAAAAAATCTAAAAAAATGGGATTATTATAAGCCTAACCTGGGGCTTTATAAAGCATTTAAGAGTACAGTGATCAGTCTTGGGTCCTTTAGGATGTGCTAGAATTGGAGGGGGTCCAGAGGAGGTTCATGAGAATGATCCCAGGAATGAAAGAGTTAATATTATGAGCAGTGTTTGATGGTTCTGGGCCTGTACTCACTGGAGTTTAGTAAAATGAGAGGGGATCTCATTGAAACTTGAAGCCTAGATAAAGTGGACGTAGAGGGGATGTTTCCTGTAGTAGGGGAGTCTAGGACCAGAGGGCTCAGCCTCAGAATTGAAGGGCATCCCTTTAGAACAGAGATGAGGAGGACTTTCTTTAGCCAGAGGGTAGTGAATCTGTGGAATTCATTGCCACAGGTGCTGTGGAGGCCAGGTCACTGGGTGTATTTAAAGAGGTGGTTGACAGGTTCTTGATCAGTAGGTGCGTCAAAGGTTATGGGAGAGGGCGGGATAGCGTGGCAAGAGGGTGTCTTCGGTCTAATTGATTTGCTAGGGAAGGTCCAAATTGGATGTGGGCAGAACGGCTAACTTAACACTTTACAGCACCAACCATCAGTTAATCCAAATCAAACCAGCACTTCAAACAAATGCTCATTGTATAGGCTGAATTACTCAAATTAATCCTACCCTTCCAGAGCTACGTAGCATTTAAGTTTCTAATATATAGTGGCATGCAAAAGTTTGGACACCCCTGGTCAAAATTTCTGTTACTGTGAATAGTTAAGTGGGTAGAAGATGAACTGATCTCCAAAAGTCATAAAGTTAAAGATGAAACATTCTTTTCAACATTTTAAGCGAGATTAGTGTATTATTTTTGTTTTGTACAATTTTAGAGTGAAAAAAAAGGAAAGGAGCACCATGCAAACGTTTGGGCACCCCAAGAGATTTGAGCTCTCAGATAACTTTTACCAAAGTCTCAGACCTTAATTAACTTGTTAGGGCTATGGCTTGTTTACAGTCATCATTAGGAAAGGCCAGGTGATGCAAATTTCAAAGTTTTATAAATACCCTGACTCCTCAAACCTTGTCCCAACAATCAGCAGCCATGGGCTCCTCTAAGCAGCTGCCTAGCACTCTGAGAATTAAAATAAATGATGCTCACAAAGTAGGAGAAGGCTATAAGAAGATAGCAAAGCATTTTCAGGTAGCCGTTTCCTCAGTTCGTAATGTAATTAAGAAATGGCAGTTAACAGGAACGGTGGAGGTCAAGTTGAGGTCTGGAAGACCAAGAAAACTTTCCGAGAGAACTGCTCGTAGGATTGCTAGAAAGGCAAATCAAAACCCCTGTTTGACTGCCAAAGATCTTCAGGGAGATTTAGCAGACTCTGGAGTGGTGGTGCACTGTTCTACTGTGCAGCGACACCTGCACAAATATGACCTTCATGGAAGAGTCATCAGAAGAAAACCTTTCTTGCGTCCTCACCACAAAATACAGCATCAGAAATTTGCAAAGGAATATCTAAACAAGCCTGATGCATTTTGGAAACAAGTCCTGTGGACTGATGAAGTCAAAATAGAACTTTTTGGCTGCAATGAGCAAAGGTGTGTTTGGAGAAAAACGGGTGCAGAATTTCATGAAAAGAACCCCTCTCCAACTGTTAAGCTTGGGGGTGGATCAATCATGCTTTTGGCTTGTGTTGCAGCCAGTGGCATGGGGAACATTTCACTGGTAGAGGGAAGAATGAATTCAATTAAATACCAGCAAATTCTGGAAACAAACATCACAATGAGGATGGTTTCTACAACAGGATAATAACCCTAAACACACCTCAAAATCCACAATGGACTACCTCAAGAGGCGCAAGCTGAAGGTTTTGCCATGGCCCTCACAGTCCCCTGACCTAAACATCATCGAGAATCTGTGGACAGACCTCAAAAGAGCAGTGCATGCAAGACGGCCCAAGGATCTCACAGAACTAGAAACCTTTTGCAAGGAAGAATGGGCGAAAATCCCCCAAACAGGAATTGAAAGACTTTTAGCTGGCTACAGGAAGCATTTACAAGCTGTGATACTTGCCAAAGGGGGTGTTACTAAGTACTGACCATGCAGGGTGCCCAAACTTTTTCTTCAGGGCCTTTTCATTATTTGTTATTTTGAAACTGTAAAAGATGGAAATAAAAAAGTAATCTTGCTTAAAATATTAAAGTAAAGTGTCATCTTTAATTTTAAGCCTTTTGGAAATCAGGTCATCTTTCACTCGTGTAGCTATTCACAGTAACAGAAATTTTGACTGGGGTGCCCAAACTTTTGCATGCCACTGCAACTGCCCTTATCACAAAAAATGCATTTAACTGTAAACTAATGAAACAAGAGGGTATTTATTGTTGGTCTTCTCGATCACTTGATCACTCTCCGTTTCTTGCTGCTGTCTGTCAGCAGTTTCTGTGACTCCGCAAGTGTCCCCCGGGTGCTCTGGTTTCCTCCCACATTCCAAAGACGTACTGGAAGCTGTGGGCCGACTGTCTTGCCCCCTTCAGCACATGTTAGGACTGTGTTGGCTGTTGATGCAAATGATACAGTTCAGTGTGTGTTTTGATGTACAAGTGACTAGTAAAAGTAATCTTTAACAAGGAATTATCAGGGCAAGGCAGGGCGCTGTGATGCTGACCAAGCTATGAATCTGGGTCATGTCACCTCTAGCAACCTACCCAAATTTATGCAATCCCTATACTCACCATACCATGTCACAAGTCACCAAGCCATATCAAGCTGATTGTCTACGCCTCTTCTGGGGCTACATTCACTTCATGTATCCCTGCAGAAGGAGCATTCGGTATTGACAGGTATAATGGGGAACTTAAAGACGAAAATGTTTAACCTTTGGACTGTGGGGAGGAAACCAGAACATCTGGGGAAACCCATGCGGTCAGAGGGAGAACATACAAACTCCTTACAGACCGCGGTGGCAACTAAACCCAGATCGCCGACACTGGAAAGGATTAAGCTAACTGATGTGCTACTGTGCCAACTCACCGGGACCAGGGGGTGCTGCGCGGGTTGGTTTGCATTCTGAATGACTACATTATAACTTAAACTGTAAATAATATCTCCTCCTCGCTGACAATGCATTAAGGATGTGTGCTTGGCCCATGGCTCTACTCTCTCTACACACTTAACTTTGTAGCTCGGCTCAGCTCAAAAACCATCTATGAATTTGCCGATGACAGGATCACAGATGGTGACGAGGAGGCAAACAGGTGGAAGGTGGATCAGCTGGCTAAGTGGTGTTGCAATACCAGTCGTGGACTCAACATCACTAAGACATCACTGTGGAGTTCAGGAAGGGGAAGTCGGAGGAACACACACCAGTCATCATCGAGGGGTTAGGAGTGAAAAGAGTGAGCAAATTCCCTGACGTCAACTCCTCAGAAGACCTATCCTGGCCCAAACATATCGATGCAATTACAAAGAAGGCACGCCAGAGGCTATACTTCATTAGGAGTTTCAGGAGATCTGCAAGTTTTAAAAGATATACCACGGGGAGCATTCTAACTGGTTGCATCACCGTCTGGCCTGGGGAGGCCACCGCACAGGATTGGAAAAAGCTGCAGGAAGTTGTAAACTCAGCCAGCTCCATCACGGGCACCAGTCTCCCCAACACTGAGGACAACTGCAAAAGATTGTACCTCAAAAAGATGGCATTCATCATTGAAAACCCTCACCACCCAGGACCTGACCTCTTCTCATTATTACCATCAGGGAGGGGGTACAGGAGCCTGAAGACACACATTCAATGATTCAGGCCTCTTCTCATTATTACCATCAGGGAGGAGGTACAGGAGCCTGAAGACACACATTCAATGATTCAGGAACAGCTTCCTTCTCTCCACTCAGATTTCTGAATGGACCATGAGAACTACTTCACTACTTTGCTCTCTGTTTGGACTATGCCACCACCATGGCAGGACATCACTGGGTAAAGGACATGCCCCTGTACTTTTCACCAGTCACCTTAAAACGATGCCCCTTTTTATTAGCCATTTACAGCCTGTGAAAGAGTCTCTGGTTGTCCATTCAATATAGGCCTTTTATCATCTTGTACTCTTCTATCAGTTCTTTCACTCCATCTAGAACATAGACCAGTACACACAGGAACAGGCCCTTCGGCCCACAATGTTGTGCTGTACCAAATAAATTAGTAATCAAATGGCCAGCTGAACTAATCCCTTCTTCCTACATATCCTTCCATTTCCCTCATGTTCATGTGTCTATCTAAATGTCACTTAAAATCTCTAATGCATCTGCCTCTACCACCACCCCAGGGAGCACATTCCAGGCACCCACCACTTGCTGCGTAAAAAAACTTGCCCCTCACATCTCCTCTGAGATTACCCCCCCCCCCCCGACTTTCGCCCAGGGTGGAAATGATTAATATGAGGAGGCATAATATTATGCTGATGGGAGGAAAGCATGTAGAGGGGTTGTCAGAGGTGAGGTTTGTCTTACACAGGGAATAGTGGATATGTGAGGCTGGTGGTAGAGGCAGATATATTAAAGTAACTCTTAGATAGGTAGATGGATGATAGAAAAATGGAGGTTATGTGGAAACAAAGTTTAGATTGAACTTGGAGTAGGTTGAAAAGTTGACACCGTGGGCCAAAGAGCCTGCCATGTACTGTTCTATTTCTATGTTCTATCTGTTTGGAGACCCACCATGGTAACAAGGGGCAAGGGTGCAGCCAAGTTGTGGGAACAAAGAGAAGTGTGGTGGTAATATGGGGACGGATACCCTTCTCCAGGGTAGCAAGTGTCACATGACTGGTGCTTGTGTTGCGGGCAGTCCCTTGGGGCTACTGAGAATGGGAGTGGAGGGATGCAGGTGTCATGGACTGTGCAGGACCTCACTCAAGGGTCACTCTATCGGCTGCTCCTGTGCCTAATACAGTTGTCACTGGGTGTATGTTCGTGGCCTTCTGAAGTAGCCCATCCACTTCAAGGTTTAACGTGCTGTGCATTCAGAGATGCTCTTCTGCACACCACTGTTGTAACGTGTGGTTATCTGAGTTACTGTCACCTTCCAGTCAGCTTGAATTAGTCTGGTGATTCTACTCTGACATCTCTCTTTAACAAGATGTCTTCATCCACAGAAATGCCACTCACGGGATTTTTTTTTGTTTTTGTGTTGCACCATTCTCCGTAAACTCTACAGACAGTTGTGCAAAAAAATCTCAGAAGATCAGCAGCTTCTGAGATTCTTAAACCACCCCGTCTGGCAGCTCAGTCAAATTCACTTCAATCACATTTCTTCTCCATTCTGATGTTTGGCCCAAACAATAACTGATCCTCTTGACCGTGTCCGCATGCTTTTATGCACTGAGTTGCTGCCACATGACTGGCTGATTAGATATTTAAATTAACAAGCAGGTGTACCTAATAAAATGGCCACTGAGTGTCATAACAGAGGACTGAGGAGGAAAAATATAGAAAGCCCTTGATTTCTCAATCTTTCCTCATAAGACATAATCTCTAATCCAAGACAGATACTTCCCCAGATGGGGCAGGAGGTAGTCTTTGCTTCCAGAGTATGTCACCAAGGTTGTTAAAGTTCAAAATAAATTTATTATCAACATAACCATATAACATGTAGTTATATATAACCAGAGTTATCATACACTACCTCGAGATTCATTTTCTTGCAGGCATTTACAGGTAAAAAGAAGTACAATAGAGTTTTATGGCAGCGGACAAGCGACACTATTAGAGATCAGGGCTTCAGCTTTGGGAGTTCAGTCCTGCTCCGTCTGTAAGGAGTTTGTGTACTCTCCCTGTCACTGTGTGGGTTTCCTCGCGGCTTGCTGGGCCGTAAGGGCCTGTTCCACACTAATTATGTAAATAAGCACGCAGACAAACCAACACGTCCAAGAAGACATAAAAACTCAGTGAGAACATGTATTGCAATGAGTCTTCGAAAGTGAATCTGCGGATTATAGAATCTGTTCATTGTTGAGGGGAGTGAAGTTGTCCACGAAGATTCGGGAGCTTGATGGTTGTAGGGTAATAACTGTTCCTGGACCTGGTGGTGTGGGACCTCCTGCCCGATAGCAGCAGTGAGGTGAGCATGGTCTGGATGGTGGGGGTCTTCAATGATGGATGCTGCTTTTCTGTGACAGCGCTCCTTGTAAAGGTACTCAGTGGTGGGGAGGGCTTTACCCTTGATGGACTGGGCTGTATCCACTACTTTCTGTAGCCTTGCCCATTCCTGTCATGATGCAACCAGTCAGGATACTCTCCACTGTGCAACTATAGAAGTTTGTCAGAGTTTTCGGTGACATGCTGAATCTATGCAAATTTCTGAGAAAATAATTTAAACTCAAAAGTAAATGTATTATGAAAGTACACATACAGTACATCTCCATATACAATCCTAAGGTTCATTTTATTGTAGGCCTTATCAGTAAATCTAAGAAACGCAATAGAACATGCAAATACAAAAAAATATCAAGAACGTGAGATGAAGAGTCCTTGAAAGTGAGTCCGTAGATTGTGGGAATAGTTCAGTGATGGGGTGAATGAAGTTATCCCCTCTGGTTCAAGAGCCTGATGGTTGAGGGTAATAATTGTTCTGAACCTGGTGGTCTGAGTCCTCAGGTTCCTGTATCTCCTTCCTGATGGCAGCGGTGAAAAGAGAGCGTGGCCTGGGTGATGATGTTTCCTGATGAGGATGCTGCTTTCCTGCAATGGAGCTCCACGTGGTTGAGCTCAGTAGTGGGGAGGGCTTTACCTACGATGGACTAGGCCATATCCACTACTTTCTGTAGGATTTTCCAGTCAAGGGCATTGGTGTTTCCATACCAGGCTGTGATGCAGCCAGTCAGTATACTCTCCACCACACATCTGTAGAAATTTGTCAAATATTTTGGTGATGTGCAGAATCTATGCAAATTTCTAAGGAAGTAACTCAAACTCAAAAATTGAAAGTAAATTTATTATCAAAGTACATATATGTCGCAGTTTTAGATGGCATGTCGAATCGTTGCAAACTTGGAAGGATGTAGAAGCACTGACACGCTGCTTTCTTCGTAACTGCACTTACCCGCTGGGCCCAGGACTGGCATTCCAATGTAATAACACCCAGGAAGCGACGGCTTACCGGCTGAGTTGTACTCGGCTCTGTGGAACTGGATGGGCCCAGACCTGCTGGAAGTGTACAACGCTATGCTTCTGGCCGGCAGTATGTCTGAGTCCATGAGGAAGGGCATCATCACCCTCATCTACAAGCAGAAGGGGGAAAGGGAGGACATTAGGAATTGGAGACCCATCTCTCTCCTGAATGTGGACTACAAGATCCTGTCCAAGGCTATCGCCAACAGGGTCAAGTCTGCTCTGGGACAGGTGATCCACCTGGACCAAACCTGTGCTGTACCGGGCAGGAAGATCTCAGACAGCCTCGCGCTGCTGAGGGACACCATCGCCTACGTGCAGGACAGGGGGGTGGATGCCTGCCTGGTCAGCTTGGACCAGGAGAAAGCCTTCGACAGGATATCGCACACGTACATGGCGGACGTGCTCTCCAAAATGGGATTTGGGGAAGGAATCCGGAATTGGATCAGACTGCTCTACACAGACATCCGTAGTGCAGTCCAGGTCAACGGGTGGGAAACAGACAGCTTCCCCATCAGGTCTGGAGTCAGGCAGGGCTGCCCCCTCTCCCCTGTCTTGTTTGTCTGCTGCATAGAACCCTTTGCGGAAGCCATCAGGAGGGATGAGGGCATAAGAGGGGTGACGCTGCCAGGCAGTGGAGGGACCCAAGTGAAAACCTCCCTGTACATGGACGACGTCACCGTCTTCTGCTCTGATCCGAGGTCAGTTCGCAGGTTGATTGGCACCTGCGAACAGTTCGAGCTAGCGTCGGGGGCCAGGGTCAACCGCACAAAGAGCGAAGCCATGCTCTTTGGCAACTGGCCCGACCGATCCAGCGTCCCCTTCACCATCAGGTCTGACCACGTGAAGGTGTTGGGGATCTGGTTCGGAGGGGCTGAGGCGTGCAACAAGAACTGGCAGGAGCGGACTGCCAAGGTGAAACAGAAACTGGGACTGTGGGGAGGGCGCTCCCTGTCGATAACGGGCAAGAACCTGGTCATCAGGTGTGAGGTGCTCTCAGGGCTGCTGTACTTGGCGCAGGTCTGGCCCGTCCCCCGCTCCTACAGCTCGGAAATCACCCGGGCTGTCTTCAGATTCGTCTGGGGATCCAAGATGGAGCGGGTGAGACGGACCGCCATGCACAAGTCCCTGGACAACGGGGGCAAGAACGTCCCCAATGTCGCCCTCACCCTGATGGCCAGCTTCGTATGTGGCTGCATCAGGTTGTGTGTAGAGCCCAGGTATGTGGGCACCAGGTACCACTATGTGCCCAGGTTCTACTTGTCGCCCTGGCTACGAAGGATGGGTCTGGCCCCACTCCCGCGCAACGCCCCAGTCAGCTGGTCGTTGCCGGCATACCTGTCCCACGTAGCAAAGTTCTTCCAGGAGAACGCCTTTGACCACAAGGCCATCAGGCAGTGGTCGGCACCAAGTGTCCTGCAGGCACTGCAGGAGAAGGACGTGATGGACACAGTGGGGTGGTTCCCTGAGCAGACTGTCCAGTTCATTTGGCAAAATGCCTCATCGCCTGATCTCACCAACATGCACCAAGACCTCGCCTGGCTGGCGGTGAGAGGGGCCCTCCCAGTCAGAGCCCTCCTGTACGCCCGGAATGTCGTCTCCGCACCCCACTGCCCACGGGAGGACTGCAGTGAGGAGGAGTCTGTGACCCACCTCTTTGCACACTGCCAGTTCGCAGAGAGGGTGTGGAGGAGGATGGACGGGCTCGTGTCACGTTTTATCCCCAGCAGCTGCGTAACAGAGGACTCTCTGATCTACGGGCTGTTCCCGGGGACGCACACGGAGACCAACATCCGGTGCTGCTGGCAGATCATCAACTCGGTGAAAGATGCTCTTTGGTCGGCCCGAAACTTGATGATCTACCAGCACATGGAGATGTCCGTGGGAGAATGCTGCCGACTGGCACATTCTCGGCTGCAGGAGTACGTGCTGAGGGATGCACTGAAACTCGGTGCAGCCACCGCAAGGGCCCGGTGGGGAAGGACCACAGTATAGGTTTCTCCACCCGTGGGAGTGGGAGGGGTCGGTGGGCGGGGAGTATACCCCTCAACAATGATATGCTAAGCTGAACTGCTGGAGTGCCACGTGGGTGGCTATAAATACGGATATTTTACTGAGTATAATGGAAACGTATGTAAAGGATGAAAAGTTATTGAATGGTTTATTGTATATATTTATTTTTGAATAAAGTATATTTTGAAATAAAAAAAACACCCAGGAATTTAAAGCTTCTGACCCTCTCCACCTCTGATCCCTGATTAGGACTGCCTCCTGGACCTCTGATTTTCTCCTGCTGTCAGTCAATAATCAGCTCCTTGCTCGTTGCTGGCATGGAGTGAGAGGTGGTTGTTGTGGCACCGTTCAACTGGATTTTAAATCTCCCTCCGATATGCTGAACCGTCACCATCTATAATTTGGCCAACGACAGTGGTGTCAATATGGTGTCGGAGCTGTCGGAAGTGTAAAGCGAGTAGAGCAGTGGGTGAGCACACCGCCCTGTGGAGCGCCTGTGCCGATTGAGGTGGTGCAGGAGATGCTGGTACCAATCCAAACTGACTGGGGTTTGCAAGTGAAGAAATCGAGAATCCAATGGCACAAAGTTTTGAGACTATCAATGAGTTTTGAGAACATGAGAGTATCGACTGCCGAGCTGCAGAGGGGCTGTCTTGCCTTCTTTATAATGACACGTGTGTGCTCGTCCCAGGACAGGTTGACGCCAGGAATTTAAAGTAACTGATCCTCTCCTCCTCTGTTCTCCTGGTGAGAACTGGCTTACAGACCAATGGCTTCTTCCTCCTATAGCCGATAATCAGCTTTTTGGTTTTGCGGACGTTGTAGACAATAGACAATAGGTGCAGGAGTAGGCCCTTCGGCCCTTCTAGCCAGCACCGCCATTCACTGTGATCATGGGTGATCATCCACTATCAGTATCCAGTTCCTGCCTTATCCCCATAACCTTGTGTGTGCGAATGGTTCATACCCCCCCCCCAATCTCCGCACCACCCCACCACTACTTTATCACGTCCTGTCAGAGTCGCCTTTTGGACAGACACTCCTGCGCCTAGCGCCTCTATGTTTTTATACTTATTTTGTTGCTTTTACTATCGCTTTCTTTATATTTTGTGTTTTTTTCTGGTGCTGCATCGGATCCGGAGTAACAATCATTTCGTTCTGCTATTACACTGAGGTAATAGAAATAATGTTAAACAATCTTGAATGCTAAATAATCTCTTACCTGATACCATATCAAAGGCCTCCTCTGTCCAGGTACACGTCAATGGATTTCACTTGTTCTGCGAGTTGCGGGCTTCAAAAGCTAACAACTTAGTCAAACATGAATTTCGCCATTATATCTGTCTTAACTCTGCCCAATTCTCCCATGATTTGCGCCCCCGCCCCCCTCCCGAGGCCGGAGGTGAGCGCCTCCGAGTGGAGCCGAGCGCCGGCGCAGCGGGACAGCGGACGGCAGGTTCGATCCCGGCGGTGATCGATCAGCGCCTCCACCTTCGCCCTCTTTAAACCCTCTCCCCCCCGTCCCAAACCGACTCCAATGAGGATTGCGAGGAGTTTAATCCTGGGGAAGGGAGCGCTTATGCTGCAGTGTCTCTGTGGGAAGCCCCGGAAGCCGAGCACCAGTCGCCGCGGTGAGTGAGTGAGAGGGCGAGAGAGCCGGGGCTGTACCGGGGCTGCGTGCCGTCGCCGCTCCGAGCGATTTTCCTCTGTGCGACCCCCTCACTGCGCGACACCCCTCCTTTCTGTGTGACTCCCTCCCCCCGTGTGAGACCCACCCGTGCAAAAAAAAAGATTCTGCGCGAAAATGTTCTGAATGACTTTGTATACAAAGTTAAGAGAGTAAATCTGCCTTTTAGCAAATAATTTAGAAGTGGAAAGGTGTGTTCCGTAATTTTTTTCAAGAATTGGAATATGGTTTTGATTGTGGAAGCCCTGCTGATGTATGTGAGAGCATATTTGCGTGTCTGTTTATTGTTTTAGACTCCAGTATTAAACAAAACATTACACGAAATTCATTCCAACACCAATTTGCTGAAATGTGTTGTTCCATGTGGAGAGGAGAAGTTCGGGTCTATTGTCATCAGACTTTACATATACAACGAAACGAAACAACGTTCCTCCGGACCACAATCCACCCACGAGACATATATCACACACAGCATTTAAACCAAAAACCACAAATAAGTTAATAAAATGTAATTCGAAGTGTATGTCGTGCACTGCCCTAGTGATGAGACCCCAGTGGTGACAGGGTATTCATTAGCCTCACAGTCTGAGGGAAGAAGCTGTTCTCCAGTCTGACAGTCCCAGTCCTGATGCTCCTGTACCTCCTTCCTGACGGTAGTGGGTAGGGATCCTCAACAATGCTTCGAGCCCTTCCTATACAACACCCCCGGTAAATGTAACAAAGATTGAGCTGTGATTAGAGTACAGTACAGAAACAGGCCCTTCGGCCCATCTAGTCCATGATAATCTATTAATCTGCCTAGTCCTGTCAGCCTGCACCCTTCGGTAGAATGCGTTTAACTATTTAGCAAGTGGGAGTGTTGTTATCAGAATTAACCAGACAAATTGCTGCACCAGCTAAGAGGAGTCACACATCCCTTCTTAGAATTTAGACAAAGGTGAATTGGATTATTGTCAGCTGTACCGAGGTCTGGTGAAAAGCTTTGTTTAGCATGCCATCTGTACAGATTGTTTCATCACATCGGTACATTGAGGTAGTACAAAGTTAAACAATAGCAGAAAGCAGAATGAAGTGTCACAGTCACAGAGAGAGAGTGCCATGCAGGCAGATAATAAGGTGCAAAATCATGACGAGATAGACTGTGAGCTCATGGGGCCATCTTACTGTAACTGGGAACCGCTCAATAGTCAGACAGACTATTGTCAGACAGTGAGACAGACAGAAGCTCTCCTGGAGCCTGGTGCACGTGCGTTCAGGCTTTGCATCTTCTCCCCGATGGGGAAAGGGGAGAGGAGAGAATGTCTGGAGTGGGTGGCGTCTTTGATTCTGCTGACTGCCTTACTGAGGCAGTGGGAAGTGTATACGGAGTCCATGGAGGGGAGGCTGATTCCCATGATGTGCGGAGCTGCGTCCGCACCCTCTGCAGTTTCATGTCGTCACGGACAGAGCAGTTGCCGTATCAAACATGGTGCATCCGGATAGGGAGCGTCGATAAAAATTGGTAAGGGTTACCAAGGATGTGCCAGATATCTGGAAGCAATAGTGGCACCTGGGAACATGAGGAATTCTGCAGATGCTGGCAATTCAAGCAACACACATCAAAGTTGCTGGTGAACGCAGCAGGCCAGGCAGCATCTCTAGGAAGAGGTACAGTCGACGTTTCAGGCCGAGACCCTTCGTCAGGACTAACTGAAAGAAGAGCTAGTAAGAGATTTGAGAGGGGGAGGGGGAGATCCAAAATGGTAGAAGACAGGAAGGGGCCTTTGGATCTCCCCCTCCCCCTCCCACTTTCAAATCTCTTACCAGCTCTTCTTTCAGTTAGTCCTAATGAAGGGTCTCGGCCCGAAACGTCGACTGTACCTCTTCCTAGAGATGCTGCCTGGCCTGCTGCGTTCACCAGCAACTTTGATGTGTGTGGCACCTGTGAGTTTTCTTGGCCGTGGACCAAGACAGGCTATTGGGATATGAAATTCTCAGCCTCCGCACCATTGATGTTGACAGGATCGTGTGCCCTGCTCCTTTCCTGGACCCATGACCAGCTCTTTTGTTTTGCTGACATTGAGGGAGAAGCAGTTATCATGACACCATGTCTCCAGACTCCCTGTCTCCTTCCTGCATGCTGACTCATTTTTCTTTGAGATGCGGTAGTGTAGTGTTCAGCATGGTGCTGTTACAGATGGGGAGCTCCAGAGTGTGGAGTTCAATTCCGGTGCCATCGGTAAGGAACTCCTGCTTCCTCACCGTGGAATGTGTGGGCTTCCTCTCAGTGCACCAGCATCCGCCCACAGTCTAGGGATGTACTGGTTAGTAGGTGAATTGGTCATTGTAAATTGACCTGTGATTAGGCTGGGGTTAAATAGGTGGGTGTCTGGCGCAGTGGCTCGTTGGGCCGGGAGGGCTTGTTCCACGCTGCACCTCGAATTAAGTAAATAAACAGACAAGCAAATAAATACGGCCCACTCTGGTGGCATCGTCTGCTAAATTGGATGGAGCTAAAGCAGCATCTGGCAACACAGCCATGAGTGTACAGGGAGCAGAGTAGGGGCTGCGAAACAACCCTCTCTATGTATGTACATAAAATGTACATATCTATAAACTATACCTAGTTCACTACCTATAATATATATGTTATATATATATAGTATGCACATAGACTATACTGTAGATAATAGACAAGGCATAGATTACAGGTATATTTAAATGTATATTTAGCGTATTATTTTCTATTATTATTATTGTGTTTGTTTTTTAGTGATACATTGGATCTGGACTAACAATTATTTCATTCTCTTTACACTTGTGTACAAGAAATGATATTAAATAATCTAGAATCTTGTGGCGCACCAGTGTTTAGAGTAATTGTAGTGGAAGTGTTGCTGCCGGTCCTTACTGACTGTGGCCTGTTGGTCAGGAGGTCTAGCCGGTTCTTACTGACTGTGGTGTGTTGTTCAGGAAGTCTGGTCTGTCCTTACTGACTGTGGTCTTTTGATCAGGGAATCCATCCTGCCCCTATTGGCTGCAGTCTTGTTTGTCAGGTCGTCTAGCTGGTCACTTTTGACTGGGGTCTGTTGGTCAGGAAGTCTAGCCAGTCCTAACTGACTGTGGTCTGTTGTTCAGGTACTCTAGACTGTCCTTACTGACTGTTGTCTGTTGGTCAGGAAATGTAGCTGATCCTTATTGACAGGGGCCTGTTGGTCAGGAAGTCTAGTCTGTCTTCACTGGCTGTGGTCTGTTGATCAGAAAACCTAGCCAGTACTTACTGACTGGGGTCTGTTGCTTAGGATGTCCAGTCTGTCTCTACTGACTCTGGTCTGTTAGTCAGGAAATCCAGTCTGTCCTTACTGCCAGTGATCTACGGGTCAGGAAGTATAGCCTGTGTTACGTAACCAGCAACAATGAATATCAATCGAGTCAGGTTATATAAAAACAACCAAACATTTATTAAACACGGATAAACAATACAAAAAACAAACAACAACCTTAATCGGAAGTTAACCGCTATGCAGCCATTCAACAAGTTGCCCCTCGGTACTGGTTCTTAAAGCGGTAAGGTCGAATGCAGTTCTTAAAATGGTAAATCGGAAAGTCCAACAGATTTATACATTCAATTGGGAGAGACTTCTCTGGAGAAGGATTTCTTCATAGACGCGACTTTCCTGCTGGCTCTGTCCAAAGGATTCACGATGAAGGAAATAAACGGCTTAAAACAACTGACCTTTCTTTATAGAGAGCAAATCCTGCATGAACTATCTTGCTCTTTTGGCAGGAGTTATCTCGATGCAGGTCGCTACTTCTTCAACGAAGACTCAGTAAGGTCGATCCTTTATTAAACTGCCGAACATTACTGACTTCTCTTAATCCTTCATATCCTGTACTTCAATAAAGTCTTCACTCTCCAATACTACTGAAAAGGTACATCAACAAATCTGGCAGAAATGGGTAAACTGCCAGTCCAGCACTATTGTACCTTACAATAGAAGGTAAAACTCCGTTTTAAAAATGAAACTGCATCATAAAGCAAGTATGCAACAGAACGGAGACTCTGACTAACGTTCTAGCTGGAAAACTAACTGCGTCACCAGGGGTCTTCCCTTTTATACCCGTGGTGAACATGTCATCACGTGACCTCACATCGGTGGGAAAATTACATCAGGTGACCTCCAAAAAATCATTACATCATTCTCACAAGAAAGTCACAAGACCTCCTTGAGGTATGTAACACCTGTCCTTACTGACTGCAGTCTGCTGGTCAGGAAGTCTAGCCGGTCCTTACCAATTAGGGTCTGTTGGTCAGGAAGTCTAGCCTGTCTTTACAGACTGTCATCGGCTGGTCAGGAAGTCTAGTCCTCCTTTACTGACTATGGTCTGTCGGTGAGGAGGACTAGCTGGTCCTTCGTGACTTGGGTCTGTTGGTCTAGTAGCCCAGCCAGGTCTTACTGACTGTATTCTGTCTGTCAGGAAGTCCAGTCTGTCCACACTTAATAAGAACATAGGACATAAGAAATAGGAGCAGGAGTAGGCCATCTGGCCCATCAAGGCCTGCTGTGCCATTCAATTAGATCATGGCTGATCTGTCCATGGACTCATCATGGGGTCTGTTGGTCAGGAAGTCTAGTCTGTCCTTACTGACTGTGGTTTGTTGGCCGGAAAGTTTAGATTATCCTTACTGACTACAATTTGTTACTCAGGAAATCTAGCTGGTCGTTTCTGAATGTGGTCTTTTGGTCAGGAGGTCTAGTCTGTCCTTACTGCAATCTGTTGGTCAGGAAGTCTAGCAGGTCCCAACTGACTGTGGTCTGTTGGTCAGGAAGACATGAATCCATCTTTAAATGGAGGTGTAGAGTCTTAATTTTAGGAACTTGGATGATTTCTTTAAGATAGTCATAGAGTATGACAAGACAGAAAGAGGACTTGTGGCCCATCTATTCCAAGCTGACCTGATCTGCTGTCTAGTCCCATCCCTCCATACCCCTCTCATCCGTGTCTCTACCCAAACCTCTCCCAAACATTGCAATCAAATCCACAACCACCATTTCTGCTGGCTGCTCATTTCCCACTCTCACCACCCTCTGAGTGAAGAGATTCCCCTTCAGTGTCCCCTTAAATAATTCACCTTTCACCCTTAATCCATGATCTCTAGTTCTAGTCTCACCCAACCTCAGTGGAAAAAGCCTGCTTGCAGTTACCCTATCTGTACCCCTCATAATTCTGTGTGGCTCTATCAAACCTCCCCTCATTCTCTTGTGCTCCAGGGGGTGAAGTCCTAAATTATTCAACCTTTCCCTATAGCTCTGGTCCTGAAGTCCTGGAATTTACAATTTCTTGTAAATTGTCTCTGTACTCTTTCCACCTTTTCTGTGGGTAGGTGACCAGACCTTCACATAATTCTCCAAATTTTCCACTGATGCAAGATTATTTCATATCATTTCCAGTATACAATTGTAAGGGAATGAAATAATTGTTCTCCAGATCCAATGAAGCACAAAAAAGAACAGAATAAAGTAAAGCACACAATAATTAAAAAAACACAATCCATGTGTAACACATTGTAAGGTTTTACTGCTAATGTAATGGCCTCTCTGTAATGTTCCATGGCTAAGGTAATGGTTTCTCTGTAGCAGCAAAGTTTGGGTTATGACTAGAGATAACGGGGCATGGTAGCCAATGAGTGGGATGTTGCCCTTTCTTGTGTGTCTGGGAGCCGGGAATTTGCGATCTTTTGCCGGGGAGAGGTGAGAGAAGATGTGAATGGAAAGAGTTGGTAAACCGCCAGACGGAGTGGACTTGGAGCGAGGGTCGGAAGGTCAGCAATGATCGGAGGAGCTCGATGGTGGACGAATGGCCTTATCAGTGAGCTCCAACGTTGTGCATTAAGCTGTTTCATGAGAATGGGCCCTTTTTCTTTTTTGTTTTCTTTACTAACCATATT
This sequence comes from Mobula birostris, assembly GCF_030028105.1. Classification (NCBI taxonomy): domain Eukaryota; kingdom Metazoa; phylum Chordata; class Chondrichthyes; order Myliobatiformes; family Myliobatidae; genus Mobula; species Mobula birostris. The sequence goes on from NC_092373.1 coordinate 8,522,288, forward strand.
GTCAAATTAAGAATTATAAAGCTCAATTGTTTAATCGCATATTTTGTACCGTTTGTTATTTCATGATACTGATTTCTAACAGGGGACACATCGCGCAGATTTTTTAACTTTGTCCGGGCCAGGGAATATCATCTCCTATATTAAGCTGCTAGCCAAAGTGAGAGTTACAAATATAAATACATAAGATAGCATTTATAAGTAAATTGATTGTATGTCCATAGAGTGACACCAGGCACAGGGGTGTCTGTACATAAGGTGACTGACAGGAAATGATAAAGTAGTGGTGGTTGGGGGTGTGGAGGGGTGGGTTAGTGGGTGGAAGTGTTGATCAGCCTCACTGCTTGGGGAAAGTAACAGTTTTTGAATCTAATGGTCTTGATGTGGATGCTATGTAGCCTCCTCCCTGATGGGAGTGGGACGAACAGTCCATGAGCAGGGTGGAGAGCATCCTTCATGATGTTTCTGGCCCTTTCTCGGCACCTCTCTGTATACCTGTCCTTGACGGTTCTTAGGCTGTTGCCAGGGATGTATTGGGCAGTTTTGACTACCCGTTGAAGAGCCTTCCAGTCTACCACAGTGCAGTTTCCGTACCGTGCAGTGATACGGCTTGTTAGGATGTTCTCTACTGAGCTTCGGTAGAATGACAGGAGTATAGATGCACAAAGTCCAGCTCTGTTTGACCTCCTCAGAAAGTAGGATCTTTCCTGATTGTGTAGAATGTGTTCCAGGACCATGAGAGATTTTGTGAGATGTGTACTCCCAGGAGTTTGATACTGCTCGCAGTTTCCGCTGCCGTGCCGCTGATGTAAAGAGGAGTGTGAGTTCTCCTGAAAACAATGATAATCTCCTTTGTCTTGTTGACATTGAGGAAGGTTTATTTGCCTGGCACCAGGTCTTGAGGTCTTCCACCTCATCCCTGCAGGCTGTCTCATTGTTGGTGATGAGCCCCACCCCTGTCATATCATGGTGAACTTGACAATGTGATTGCTTGGTTATTTAAATGTGCAGCCACGTGTGAGCAGGTGTACAGCGATGGGCTCAGCACACCGCCCTGGGAGGCACCTGTGTTGAGGATGATGGGGAGGGAGGAGTGGTTGTGCATCCTGACTCTCTGAGGTCTGATGGTTAGGATGTTCCACACCCAGGTGTACAGTGGTGTGTTTAGACCGAGGAGTAGGAGTTTGTTCACCAAGGTCTCTGGGACAGTAGTGTTGAATATCGAACTGAAACCCAGAAACATCATTCTGACACACGTGTCCTTGTTTTCTTGGTGAGAGAGAGCCAGGTGCATGGCAAATGTACTGGCACCTGTTGTAGAGTGGTTCTGACAGCAAGCATACTGGTGAGTATCTAGTGTGGTGGCAGGAGTGGAGTTTCTGATGTATACCACTACCAGTCGTTCAAAGCACTTCATGATGATGGGTGTCAGTGCCACTGGGTGGTAGTCGTTGAGTTCTAGTTTTGACTCTACAATGTATTTCAGAGGCACAGGAAGAGCTTCTTCCCTGAGGCTGTGACCCTGCTGAACCTCTCATCACAGCGCTAAGCAGTATTGATCCGTATTGTACTGTCTCAGTACTTTTATATTTGTGTGCTGTAGCACTTTTTTTACTCGCAGTTATTTTGTAAATAACACTATTCTTTGCATTTCTGGTCAGATGCTAAATGCATTTCATTGGCTTTGTATCTGTACTCGGCACAATGACAATAAAGTTGTATCTAATCTAATCTAATTGTACATCTTCAGCACAACCTCCCAACTCCTGTACTTGTCGCCCTGATTTATGAAGGCCAATGTTCTTTTGTACGTCAGGGCAGAGTACAAGAAGAATGAGGGGTGATCTCATTGAAAGGTCTGGATAGTGTGGATGTTGAAAGTTCAAAGTAAAATTTATTATCAGAGTACATAAATGTCACCTTGAGGTTTTTTTTCTGCAGGCATACATAGAAAATCTGTAAAATAGTAAATGTAAACATGATCAGTAAAAGAGCAAGAGCATAGGAGACCACAAACTGTTGAAATGCAACTATAAATAAGTAGCAAAAAATAACGAGAACATGAAATAACAAGAGTCCTTAAAGTGAGATCATTGGTTGTGGGAAGATCTCAATGGATGGGCAAGTGAGTGTAGTCATCCCCTTTTGTACAAGAGCCTGATGGTTGAGGGGTAATAACTGATCTTGAACCTGGTGGTGCGAGTCCTGAGGCTCCTGTACCTTCTACCTGATGGCAGCAATGAGAAAGAGCATGGCCTGGGTGGTGAGGACCTTTGATGATGGATGCTGCTTTCCTACAACAGAGTTTCATGTGGATGTGCTCGATGGTTGGGAGGCCTTGACCCATTATGTCCTGGGCTGAGTCCGGTAGCTTTCGTAGGATTTTCCATTCAAAGGCATTGCTGTTTCCATACCAGGCAGTAATACAGCCAGTCAGCACACTTTCCACCACACATCAATAGAAGTTTGCTAAGGTTTTTGATGACCTGCTGAACCTCCGCAGACTCCTGAGGAAGGAGAAGCATTGTCGTGCTTTCTTTGGAATTACATTTATGTGATGGGTCCAAGAGAGGTCACCTGAAATAGTGACACCCAGGAATTTAAAGTCACTGACCCTCTCGACCGCTGATTCTCCGATAGGTGCTGGCCCATGGACCTCTGGTTTCCCTCTCCTGAAGTCTACAATCAGTTCCTTTATCTTGCTGACACTGAGTGAGGGGTTGTTGTTATTACATCACTCAATTTGCCTCCTGTGTGCTGATTCATCAGCTGCTTTGATATGGCCACAACAGCAGTGTCACCAGCAAACTTGTGTATGCTATCGTAGGATGAGGAGAGGGTGTTTCCTATAGTGGAGGAGTCCAGGACCAGAAGGCACAGAGCCAGAATTGAGAGACAGCAACACACACAAAAATTGCTGGTGAACACAGCAGACCAGGCAGCATCTATAGTGAGAGTCTATCCCTCGCATTGCCCATCCTCTGGGCTTCCCCCCCTCCCCTTTTCTTTCTCCCTGGGCCTCCTGTCCGATGATCCTCTCATACCCCTTTTGCCAATCACCTGTCCAGCTCTTGGCGCTATCCCTCCCCCTCCTGTCTTCTCCTTTCATTTTGGATCTCCCCTCCCGCTCCCACTTTCAAATCTGTTACTAGCTCTTCCTTCAGTTAGTCCTGACGAAGGGTCTCGGCCTGAAACGTCGACTGTACCTCTTCCTAGAGATGCTGCCTGGCCTGTTGCGTTCACCAGCAACTTTGATATGTGTTGCTTGAAATTCCAGCATCTGCAGAATTCCTTGTGTTTGCAGAATTGAGAGATGTCCATTTAGAACAGAGATGAGGAAAAATGTCTCTGGCCGGAGGGTGGTGAATTTGTGGAATTCATTGCCACAGATGGCAGTGGAGGCCAAGTCATCAGGTAGACTTAAGGTGAAAGTTGATAGTTTTCGATTAATCAGGTTATCGAAGGTTATGTGGAAAGGCAGGAGAATGGGGTTGAGAGGGATGATGGATCAGCCATGATGGAATGGTGGAGCAGACTCGATGGGCTGAATGGCCTAGTTCTGCTCCTATGTCCTATGGTCTATTTGCGACCCTGTCTACTGGTTACGTTAAGATGCTGAGGGGGTTTGGCTGGGCAATTGTTGACAGGCTGGAGGAGACCTGTTGGAAAGGCAATGAGGAGAAAGGTAAAAACTCCTCAGGTTTTTATGGTGTCTTTTCCACCAGTAGTAACACACACAAATTGCTGCAGGAACTCGGCAGGGCAGGCAGCATCTATGGAGAGGAATAAACGGTTGATGTTTTGGTCTAAAACCCTTCATCAGTACTGGAAAGAAAGGGGATAAGGGGGAGAGGGAGGAGTACATACCAGAAGGTGATAGATGAGACCACGTGAAGGGGGAGGGGGATGTTGAGAAACTGGAAGGTGATAGGTGGAAAAGGTGAAGGGCTGAAGAAGAAGGAATCTGATAGGAGAGGAGAGGAACTCATGGCAGAAGGGAAAGGTGGAGGGGCATCATAGTAAGATGTTGGGCTGGTGAGGAGAAGAGAAGGGGGTAAGGAGGCAAAGAGAGGAGGGGGAGGTGGAGAAATTATCCGAAGTTTGGGAAATCTCCTCCAACCTGAGCGTAGCCTCACTGAAGCATTAGAGGAGACCACGGACCAACAGGTTGGAATGGGGATTGGAATTAAGATGGTTGGCCACTGAGAAATTCCGCTAGTTGCAAATGGAGCAAAGGTGTTCAATAAAGCGGTCTCCACGTCTACGTCAGGTCTCACTGATGTAGAGAAGGCCGCACCAGGGGCACTGGATACAGTAGATAACCCTGACAGACTTGCACGTGGTTTGTCAATCTGTGCAGTGTAATACACTGACAAAGTTTGTTTTATTGTTTCTGCCTGCTCCTGCCCTTCTCAACTCATGTTCACAAACTTCAGCTCCATCTTGTCCTCCTTCGTTTAGTCCCATCCACCTTCATCCCCTCCATGACACTTTATACACTCTGGATCACTTCAGTCACTTTAGGGGTGCCACGACAGCGTAGCAGTTAGCGCGACACTGTTACGCTGTCCCCGTGAACCATGTGGGTTTGCTTTGGGTGCTCCAGTTTCCTCCCACAGTCCAAAGACGTACCGGTTAGTCATTTAATTAGTCATTATAGATTGTCCTGGGATTAGGCTAATGCAGGGGTCTCCAACCTTTTTTATGCCATGGACCCCTGCCATTAACTGAGGGGTCTGTGGACCCCTTGGTTGGGAACTCCTGGGCTGGTATTAAGTTGCTGGGCAGCACAACTCATTGGGCCAGAAAGGCCTGTTCCACACTGTATTTCGAAATAAAGGAACATCCATTAATGTTGACAGCTTCTTCCCCCAGTCTGTGAGACTACTGAACTCTCTGCCACCACATCACATATGAAGCCCTGGGAGCATTGTACTGTTTACTTTTTAACTTGTGTTGTAAATTCACCTTATTATTGGTTAACTGATTTGTGGCAACATTACTTTGCGTGTGTGTGTGAGTTACATGTACTGTGTTGAGCACCTTGGTCCAGAGGAATGTTGCTTCATTTGGCAGTATACATGTGTACAGTTGAACAACAATAAACTGAACTTGAACATGAACTCGACAATGGTCTACCTGGATCAATATGACAGGAAGGTGACAGTAACTCATTACTACTACGTCGACTCAGGCCTAGGGGGCCGGCGTCAGGCACGATGACCGGCTCTCCACTTCTCCCTCTCCCTCATCAGTGTGTTCAGTTCATCTACATTAGCCGCGCTGCTGTCTTCTAGGAGCGTGTTGACCATAGTCTGGGGAGGGCACCCAGGGTTCATCCTCCCGTGCTTGGGCTCCCATATGATGACTAGGCTGGCAGGCTGCTCGGGGTGGCGTAGACAGTGCCCCGCTAGTTGCAGTCTTCTCACCTCGATTTTAGTGGAGAGCATTGGTAGGTTGTTGTAGAGCTCGACGTTCGTCATGTGCTGTTGCCAACTCACATCAAGAGCCATCCGGAGCATTCGTGTACAGCAACCATCTAGTAACTCAAATAACCACATATTACAACAGTGTGTGCAGAAGAGCATCTCTGAATGCATCAAACCTCGGAAGTGGATGGGCTACAACAGCAGAAGACCATGAATATACACTCAGTGCCCACATTATTTAGTACTGGAGATACCTAATAAAGTGGCTACTGAGTGTATGTTGAGCATTGTGTACAATATATGGCACAGTAAAGTAATGTTTGCAATAACAGAGCACCCTTGATGACATGGGAGCAGAATGGGGCCAATCGGTCCATCGAGTCTACTCTGCCATTCCATCATGGCTGATTTATTTTCCCATTCAACACCATTCTTCTGCTTTTTTTTCTGATAACCTTTGACACCCTGATCAATCTCCACTTTAAATATACCCAATGATTTGAACTCCATTGCCATCTGCGGCAATGAATTCCATGGTTTTACCAGCCTCTGGCTGAAGGCATTTTTCCTCATCTCTGTTCTAAGGGAAAATCCTTCAATTCTGAGGCTGTGGCCTCTGGTCTTAGACTCCACCAATATCAGAAACATCCTCTCCACATCTGCTCTCTCTAAGCCGATGAACCTCCACTTTAAATATTCCCAATGAAACACAAGAGATTCTGCAGAGGCTGGAAATCCAGAGCCACACACACAGAATGCTGGAGAAACTCAGCTGGTCAGGCAGCATCTAAGGATGGAACTAAATAGCTGACATTCCAGGCGGAGACCTTCATCAGAACTAGAAAGGAAGAGGACAGAAACCAGAATAAGAAGGTGGGAGAGTGGAAGGAGTTCAAGCTGGCAAGTGATAGGTGAGACCAGGAGGAGGATATGTGGAAGGGATAAAGGGCTGAAGAAGAAGAACCTGCCCCAGTCCATCCAAGTAGTTTTATTATCATTCACATGTGTCATGAAATTTTTTGTTTTGTGGCAGCTGTGCCGTGCAACATATAAAAATACTATAAATTACAGAAAGAAAAAGTAAGTAAAGCAAAAAGAGAGCGGAAATAGTAAGGAAGTGTTCATGGGTTCATTGTCTCTTCTCCTTCCTGAAGTCCACAACCCATTGCTTGGTCTTACGGACATTGAGTTCAGTAAGTTACAATACAAACAAATATATAATGCAAAGCAGGAATAGTGCAGAAGAGTTCATGGACTGTTCATAAATCTGATGGTGGAGGGGAAGAAGCTGTTCCTAAAATGTTGAATGTGCAGCTTCAGGTCTTGCACCTCCTCCTTGATGGCAGCAATGAGAAGTGGACATGTCAGAACAGGCTCGGTGGGCCAAATGCCGTAATTCTGCTCCTGCGTCTTATGTTCCCAGATGGTGCAGGTTCTTCGCGATGGAAGACGCCTTCCTGAGGCTTCATCCTTTCAAGACATCTTCGACGCAGGAGGCTAGTGCCCATGATGGAGCTGGCAGCTTTTTCCAATCCTGTGACTGAGGGAGAGTTGTTTCTTCTTCAGTGCAATGTCATTGTGAGCTGTCTTCCAGCAGAACCATTAATATGTGCCTAGAATTCCAATGCGCTGTCTCACAAATCTGCATCTGTAGCTCGGTGGTAGGGGTGGCGTATGGTCAGAAGTTTGGCTCTCTGCTGATGAAAATTTTCTTCATGATGTAGTGAACTTTTTGGAGTTTTCCCTCCCAAAGTCTGGAGGATGGCCTGTCATTGAAGAGTTTCCGGTTTGTTTATTAGACAGATAGTATATTTTATTCCAGGGTTGAAATGTCTAATACCAGAGGGCATTTAAGGTGAGAGGGGGCAAGTTTTTTAAACAAACAGTGGAGGGGGCCTGGAATGCGCTGCCTGGGATGGTGGTAGAGGCAGAAACATTAGAGGCCTTTAAGGGACATTTTGATAGACACATGAATGTGAGGAAATGGATGGATACAGACAATGTGATGGCAGAAAGGATTAGTTTAATTAGCCATTCGATTAGTAGTTTAATTGGTTTGGCAAAAGATTGTGGGCTGGAGGGCCTGTTGTGTGTTCTGTGTTTAATGGTGAGATGTACGGAGCTCCAGTGAAAAACGTTGTTTTGTGTGCCACCCTTAACAGGTCATGTTATGACATCAGTGCATTGAGGGAACACTAGGGAAAACAATAACAGAATGCAGAATAAAGTGTTACAGGTACAGAGAAGGTGAAGTGTTGGCTGACAATAGGGTGCAGGGTCATGACGAGGTAGACTGTGCGGTCAAGAGTCTCTCTAACTCTCCCAAATTCCATGATCAAGCAGAGACGCTGCTGATCTTTCCAGGCCATGGCATCTATGGGGTTGGACCAGGACAAACTCCAGTGACGCACACACAATGCTGGAGAAACTCAGCAGGTCAGGCAGCATCTGTGGAAACGAGTAAGCCATCGACGTTTCGGGCCGAGACCCTTCTTCAGGACTGGAAAGGAAGGGAGAAGGAGTGAGAATTGGAGTCAGGTGTTGCCTGGATTGGGGAGCATGCCTTATGAGAATAGGTTGAGTGAACTCAGCCTTTTCTCCTTGGAGCGACGGAGAATGAGAGGTGACCTGATAGAGGTGTATAAGATGATACTTTATTGTCAGCAAACTATTGATACTAGAGCGTACAATCATCACAGCGATATTTGATTCTGCGCTTCCCGCTCCCTCATCTCCCTGATGAGAGGCATTGATTGTGTAGCTAGTCAGAGGCTTTTTCCCAGGGCTGAAATGGCTAGCACGAGAGGGCACGGTTTTAAGGTGCTTGGAAGTAGGAACAGAGGGGATGTCAGGGGTATGTTTTTTTTTGCAAAGAATGGTGAGTGTGTGGAATGGGCTGCTGGCGATGGTGGTGGAGGCAGATACGATAGGGTCTTTTAAGACAGGGGTCCCCAACCTTTTTTGCACCGCGGACCAGTTTAATATTGACAATATTCTTGCCCACCAGCCGACTGGGGCGGGGGGGGTGGGTAGGAGAGGGGTGTTCAAGTGGGGTTAAACACACCTCAACATGTCTTTTACAGTTAGGGTTGCCAACTTTCTCACTCCCAAATAAGGGACAAAAGTAGCAGTCAAATCCTGACGAAGGGTCCTGGCCTAAAACGTCGACTGTACCTCTTCCTAAAGATGCTGCCTGGCCTGCTGCGTTCACCGGTGTTTTTTGTGTGTGTTGACGAGACACTTGTGTTTACCCCGAGAAAGACTACCACGACCATGAAGCCTTGCGCGGGCACCTGTGTGCGCATGTGCATAGGTGCTGATATTTTTTTTCCACAAATCAGTTTTGGCTTCATCTTCCCAACAACGCTGTACATGCATTATTTCTACTTTATACAGGCTGTGTATTTATCATATCATTCCTGGTTTTACTATATGTTAGTGTTATTTTAGGTTTTATGTGTTATTTGCTATGACTTGGTAGGTTATTTTTTGGGTCTGGGAACATTCAAAAATTTTTCGCATATAAATTAATGGTAATTGCTTCTTTGCTTTACGCCATTTTGGCATGAAAGATTTCATAGGAACGCTGTACCTTAGCGAGGGAAATACAGGACAAGGGTGGTCCCATATGGGACAAACCAATTTAGCCCAATATACGGGATGTCCCGGCAAGTAAGGGACAGTTGGCAACCCCATGTTCAAGTTCAACAGTGCGTGACAGGGAATGAGGAAAGGTGCAGCTGACTCATATCGTTTCCTCGCGGACTGGTAACACATGCTTTGTGGTCCAGTAGTTGGGGACCGCTGTTTTAAGAGACTCCTGGACAGCTCAGAAATATAGAGGGCTATGGGTAGCCCTAGGTAATTTCTAAGGTAGGGACATGTTCTGCACAGCTTTGTAGGCCAAAGGCCCTGTATTGTGCTGTAGGTTTTCTATGTTTCCAGAATGTTGGGGGCAGAGGGAGAAGTTCAAGGTGGCATGTAATGGGCGAAACCGCAAGAGGAGGAGGGGTGAAGTAAAGAGCTGGGAAGTTGATTGGTGAAAGAGATAAAGGGCTAGAGTAGACCATGAAAAAATGGTAAGGACTTATCAACAGCAGAATTAGAATTTTTCAAGATTCTGAATTCGGCTTACAGTTCAATACCAAGTAAATCAATTTCTCGATTATATAATGCCCTCTTTCATGCTAAAAATGAAAACATTGTATATTAAAGAGAAGTGGGAGAAAGAAGTGGGGTTGGTTCTTTCAGAGGAGGCTTGGGGGAAAATATGCAGCTTCCAGTGGTCTTCGACTAACTCTTTGATTTGGAGAGAACATTGTTGGAAAAATATTATAAGATACTTCAAGACTCCATACCAGGAAAAATATAAAGACACAAATGTGGCGTGTTGGAGAAAGTGTGGCTCCAAGGAGGCAAATCATTTCCATATTTTTTGGGATTGCCCTAAATTAAGTTTATATTGGGAAGGTATTCACGGAACATTAGTTAAGGCATTTAAGACTCAGATACCTCTGAACTTTGAGACTCTCTAGTTGGGGCATGTTTTGTTTTTGGAACAGAAGAAAGATATAAAGCTGCTGCAGGTCCTTTTAGCGGCAAGTAAGAAATCAATCACCAGAAAGTGGTTAAATCCATCATCACCTACATTAGAAGATTGGCATGAAATCATTTTGGAAATATTTAAAATGCAAAAGATGACCTACTCTCTGAGAATTCAAAAGGAAAAATTTTATCAAATTTGGAATAAATGGATTGAATTTATAACCCCAGAGCGAGCAGACTTCAGATGACTCTCTTAATGGTTTATACTATTTGTCTCACCAACGTAGTAATAGTGTTAAAGTAAGCATCCTTGGCTCGAATGTTTACTGTTCTTTTTTTTTGGAAAATTGTGGAATTAACACAAGTAAAGAAAAGATCTGGGGAAATTTTGGACCAGAAAGAAATGGGCCAGAAGAGATACATGGAAATTAGTATTCAACCACTATTATTAATATTTTTATAACAACTATTATCATTATTTAGTTTAATGGAGTGGAATTACAATTGCACATAAACATCTATTTGAGTGCCTAATTATTTTCTGTATTATCTCAATGTGCTCTTGTGAATGTACAAATTAATATAGATTTACTCACATAAAAAATGGAAAAGGTTATATTTGTTTAAAAAAAAGTTTGTGTATTACTTGTGAATACCTTATCTAAATAAAATTAAAATTTAAAAACAGAAAAAATAGTAAGGGAGTAGAGCACCAAAGGGAGCTGATGGACAGGTAGAAGCGAAGGTGTGTGAGGAAAATAGGAATAGGGAATGGTGAAGGAGGGCAGTAGGAAAGCATTGCTGGAAGTTTGAGAAGTCAATGTTCATGCCATCAGGTTGGAGGCTACCCAGACGGAATATAAGGTGTTGTTCCTCCATCCTCAGGAACATCACTATTACTGATGTTTACTTCCGGGAATAGACATCAAAACAAAAGATGATCTAATGACAATAGTGTCGGTCTGGAGGATCAGGAAGTGGAATCCGTGTGGGTGGCAATTGGAGAGGGAATTTCCCATGCAGGATGTTTATGGACTCTCTAATGGCAACCCTATTGATGGGTCGTGTCGAGTAAGAGGAACTATGAATAGAGACCATGGAATAACAGTGTCCTGAAACTGCTGGTGATTGGTTTACTATTGTCACATGTCCCAAGATGTAGTGAAAAGCTTTTCTTTGAGAACCATCCGGACAGATCATTCCACAGGTAATTTATTTGGGGTGGCACGGTAGTGTAGTGGTTAGCACGATGCTTTACAGTACCAGAGACCCGGGTTCAATTCTCGGCTCTGCCGGTAAGGGGTTTGTACGTTCTCCCCATGACCACATATGTTTCCTCCCACAGTCGAAAGAGGTACCGGTTCGTAGGTTAATTGGTCATTGTAAATTACCCTGTGCTGAGGCTAGGATTAAATCAAGGGATTGCTGGGCAGCGTGGGCTTGAAGAGCCTATTGCGAGCTGTATCGCAGTGAATAAATGTGTACGTATAGTACAAAGGTACATTCACTCAGCTGCTACTTCATTATGTACCATCTGTACCTAATAAACTGGCCTCTGAGGGTGTGTTTGTGGTCTTCTGTTGCTGTGGCCATCCACTTCAAGGGTCGATGTGTTGTGCATTCAGAGATGCTCTTCTGCACATCACTGTTGTGAGGTTATTTGAGTTACTGTCACCTTCCTGTCAGCTCGAACCAGTCTGGCCATTCTTCTCTGACCTCTCTCCTTAACAAGGCATTTTCACCCACTGAACCATAGCTCAATGGATGCTTTTTTAAAAAAAATTCTTGCACCATTCTCTGTAAACTCTAGAGATTGTTGTGTGTGAAAATCCCAGGAGATCAGCAGTTTCTGAGATGTGTACTCAAACCACCCAGTCTGGCACCAACAATCATTCCACAGTCAAAGTCACTTAGATCACATTTCTTCCCCATTCTGACGTTTGGTCTCAACAAGAGCTGAACCATGTCGGCGTGCTTTTATGCAGTGAGTTGCTGCCACATGATTGGCTGATTATATACTTATGTTAATGAGCTGGCGTACAGGCGTACCTGATAAACTGCCCACTGAGTGTAGGCATGGGATGATCTATTTCAATACCTCCCGGTCGTACAACAACAGCAATAACAGAATAAAGTGTTACTGTTAGAAAGAAAGTCCAATGCAGGTAGACAATCAGGTGCAAGGTCATCATGATGTAGATTGTGAGGTCAGGAGTCCATCTTAACCTCTCAATCTCCCTGAGGGGTAAGCTTGCAGAAACAACGCAGAGTGGGGGGTGGAACTGACCCTAGAATGGGAGGTCTGGGCTGTTATGGTGGACAGCGCAAAGGTGATAGAAGCGATCCCTCAGTCTGCGCCAGTTCTCACTGATGCAGAGGAAGCCACACTGGGAACACCAGATACAAGTAACGACTCCACTGGATTCACATCTGAAATGCTGTCCATTCTGGAAGGACTGTTTCTGGAGCTGAATGGTGGCGAGGGAGGCAAATGTTAGCATGGCTGCAGGGGTGATTGCCTGGAGGGGAAACGAGTGAGATCGAGTGACAAGTGGACAAGGAAGCTGTGGAGAGACCGATCCCTGCAGAAGGCAGAAAGAGGAGGGGAGGAGAAGATGTGCCTGGTGGTGAGGTCCCGCTGGAGATGGTGGGAGTTGCAAGGAATGGTGTGTACACAGAAGCAGGCAGGAGAATGGGGTTGAGAGGGATAATAAATCAGCCATTATAAAATGGCAGGGCAAACTCAATGGGTCGGATGTCCAAATTCTGATTCCATGTTTAATGACCTTATGGATCCTTTTATAATGTTAAGTTTATGGAGCTATCAAAATTTTGGCATTTCTCATCATTCTTGGTTCTTCTTGGTTGTTGTGGAGGCCTCCATTGGTCAGGTTCTCCTAGCTGAGCTGTCAACCACGATGACGAGCCCCATCTGCCCAAGTGACTGGCTTTAAGGCCTTTGCCCTTCTCCTGTCAGTAGAAACGGTTCTGCTGGGCTCAGCAGCTAAGCCACACATGAAAGTTGGTTGTCAGAGGCTATTTGAGGTGCACGCCATTGGGAGCATTTAATAGGTAGTGGGAGCTTATCCCCATTACCTCTCCTGGCTATAACACCCTTAAGCAGCTAGTTGGTTGTGGATCAGGGAAAATTAAGGGGCAAAAATGGGGGACCAGTTGACAATAGCTATATTTTTGACAGAATGATTATTGCAATACCTTTGAAAAATAATCCTTGAAGAAAACTCTGAAAATACAGCTATTATTAGGAGACCTATGAATTATTTCTTCCGTTATTTCTGTCCCATGTCTCTCATTGACTTGGTAGAACTACCTTATACTAATCACAAGTAGAAACTTCAAGCAGATTTCTACAGGTATTCCATGGAGAGCATTCTAACAGAGCTGCATCACCACCTGGTGTGCAAAAAATCAGAAAAAGCTGCAGAGGGCTGCAAACTCAACGAGCTCCATCTTGGGCACCAGCCTCCTCACCGTTGAGGACGTCTTCAAAAGGCGATGCCTCAGAAAGGTGGCATCCAATATTAAGGACCCCCTTTACATAGGACTTGCCTTCTTCTCACTGCTACCATCAAGGAGGTACAGGAGCCTGGAGACAATGTTTTAGGAACAGCTTTTTCCCCTCTGTCATCAGATTTCTAAATGGACAATGTACCCGTGTATACTACCTCACTATTTTTATCTCCCTTTAAGCACTACTTACAAAGCTAATTTATTATCAAGGTACATATACGTCACCATATAAAACACCGAGATTCATTTTCTTGTGGGCATAGTCAATAAATACAAAAAACACAATAGAATTAAAAAAAGACTGCACCCAACAGGACAAGCAAACAATCAATGTCCAAAAAAAACAACAAACTACAAATGCAAAAATAGAGGAAGAAAGAAATAATAATAAATAAGCAGTAAATACTGAGGACATTAGGTGAAGAGTGCTTCAAGGTGAATCCATAGGTTGTGGAACAATTCAGTGTTGCGGCGAGTGAAGTTTCCCCTTTGGTTCAAGAGCCTGAGGGTTGAGAGGTAATAACTGTTCCTGAACCTGCTGGTGTGAGCCCTGAGGCTCCTGTACCTCCTTCCTGATGGCAGCAGTGGGAAGAGAGTGTAACCTGGGAGATGGGGGTCCCTGATGATGGATGCAGCTTCCCTGTGACAGCGCTCTGTACAGATGTGCTCAGTGGTGGGGAGGGTCTTATCCGTGACAGACTGGGCTGTACTATTAATGTTTGTAGGCTTTTCTGCGCAAGAGCATTGGTGTTTCCATACCAGGCTGTGATATAGTCAGTCAGTATACTCCCTGCCATACATCTATAAAAGAATTTAGGAATTCATCTTCGAATCTGGATGAGTATGCTGCAGTTTTTACAACTTTATTAAAACGTGTGACGAGTGTGTGTCTATGAAAATTTGCTGTACATTCCCAAACCAAAAGCCGTGGATGAACCAGGAGGTCCATCATCTGCTGGGGGCTGATCTGTGGCATTTACATCTGGTGACCCCTGACTGTAGAAGGAAACCAGGTAGGACTTGGGGAGGGCTATTTCAGAGTGAAGAAACAATTTTGAACGAGGTTGGAGGCGACATCGGATGTACGACAACTCTGGCAGGGTTTGCAAGACATCACTTCCTACAAAGTGAAACTCAATGGTATGATTGGCAGTGATGCTTCACTATCAGATGAACTCAACACCTTCTACGCTCGCTTTGAAAAGGAGAATATAACTACAGCTGTGAAGATCCCTGCTGCACCCGCTGACCCAGTGATCTCCGTCTCAGAAGCTGATGTTAGGCTGTCTTTAAAGAGAGTGAACCCTTGCAAGGCAGGAGGTCCCGATTGAGTACCTGGTAAGGCTCTGAAAACCTGTGCCAACCAACTGGCAGGAGTATTCAAGGACATTTTCAACCTCTCACTGCTATGGGCGGAAGTTGCCACTTGCTTCAAAAAGGCAACAATTCTACCAGTGCCTAAGGAGAATAATGTGGGCTACCTTAATGACTATCACCCAGTAGAACTCACATCTACAGTGATTAAATGCTTTGAGAGGTTGGTCATCACTAGATTGAACTCCTGCCTCAGTAAGGACCTGGACCCATTGCAATTTGCATCTGTGTGGATTTGTGATAACATCTCCTCCTCACTGATGATCAACATTGGTGCACCTCGGGTGTGTGCTTAGCCCACTGCTCTACTCTCTATATGCACATGACTGTGTGGCTAGTTATAGCTCAAATATCATCTACAAATTTGCTGCTGATACAACCATTGTTGGTAGAATCTCAGATGGAGACAAGAAGGTGTACAGGAGCGAGGTATACTACCTAGTGGAGTGGTGTCACAGCAACAACCTGGCACTCAACGTCAATAAGATGAAAGAGCTGATTGTGGACTTCAGGAAGGGTAAGATGAAGGAACACATACCAATCCTCATAGAGGGATCAGAGGTAGAGAGAGTGAGCAGTTTCAAGTTCCTGGGTGTCAAGATCCCTGAGGAACTAACCTGGTCCCAACATATTGATGTAGTTATAAGAAGGCAAAACAGCGGCTATTCTTCATTAGGAGTTTAAAGAGATTTGGTTTGTCAACTAAAGTACTCAAACGTCTACAGATGTACTGTGGAGAACATTCTGACAGGCTACATCACTGTCTGGTGTGGGGTGTGGTGCTACTACACAGCATCGAAAGAAGCTACAGAAAGTTGTAAAATTAGTTAGCTATATCTTGGATATGGTATCCAAGACATCTTCAAGGAGCGGTGCCACAGAAAGGCGATGTCCATTATTAGGCACCTCCATCACCCAGGGCATGCCCTCGTCTTATTTGCTACTATCAAGAAGGAGGTACAGGAGCCTGAAGGCACACACTCAGCGATTCAGGAGCAGCTTTTCCCTCTGCCAGCTGATTCCGAAATGGACATTGAACCCTTGAATACTACTTCACTTTTTTGAAATATTTATATACTCATTGATTTACTTCTGTTTTTGCATTATTTTTAATTTAACTATTTAATGTACATACACTGTATATACTTATTTGTTTTTTTTTTCTATGTTATAATGTATTGAACTGCTGCTGTTAAGTTAACAAATTTTCACGGCACATGCCGGTGATAAAAAACCTGATTCTGATTCATTCACTCACTGCTGGCAGCTCGTTCCACACTCTCACCAGCCTCTGAGCGAAGTTCCCCCTCACATTCCCCTCAAGCATTTCACCTTTCACCCTTAACCCATGACCTCTAGTTCTAGTCCCACCCAACCTCAGTGGAAAAAACCCTGCTTGCATTTTCTCTATCTGTACCCCTCATAGTTCATGGTAACATGTATGTACTTTGATAATCAATTTACCTTGAACTTAGAAATGAACTCGGTGGAGAACTGAGAGTTTGTCCAATTACTACAGGAACGATGTGGAAGCATCGGAAAGGGTACAGAGATTTACCAGGATGCTGCCTGGTTTAGAGAGTATGCATTATGATCAGAGATTAAGGCTTTATTCTTTGGAGAGAAGAAGGATGAGAGGAGACATGATAGAGGTGTACAAGATAATAAGAGGAATAGATAGAGCGGATAGCCAGCGCCTCTTCCCCAGGGCACCACTGCTCAATACAAGAGGACATGGCTTTAAGGTAAGGGGTGGGAAGTTCAAGGGGGATATTAGAGGAAGGTTTTTTTTACTCAGAGACTGGTTGGTACATGGAATGCACTGCCTGAGTCAGTGGTGGAGGCAGATACACTAGTGAAGTTTAAGAGACTACTAGACAGGTATATGGAGGAATCTAAGGTGGGTGCTTTTATGGGAGGCAGGGTTTGAGGGTCGGCACAACATTGTGGGCCAAAGGGCCTGTACTGTGCTGTACTATTCTATGTTCTAACAGAAGCAGAATCAGAATGAGGTTTAATATCACTGGCATATGTCGTAAATTTGTTTTGTGGCAGCAGTACTTTGCCATACATAAAAATAAAAACTATAAATTACAATAAGAAGTAATAGTGAGGTAGTACACATGGTCTCATTTAATTCCAAACAAGTAGTTTATTGATCATTACAGAACAGGCATTCCCAATCTGGGGTCCATGGACCCTTCAGTTAATGGTAGGGGTCCATGGCTTAAAAAAAGGTTGTGGACCCGTGTTACCAGAATGTCTCTGTGCTGCTTCCTGCTCCCTTCCCTCTCCCTTCCCCTTTTCCCAACTGTGATTCCCCTCTCCCTGTCCTCTTCCCACTCTCAGTCCACAATAGAGACCCATATCAGAATCAGGTTTATCATTGCTCACATATGTCACAAAATTTGTTTTTTTTTTGTTTTGTGGCAGCAGTACAGTGCAATACATAAAATTTCTACAGTACTGTGCAAAAGTCTTAGGCACCCTAGGCATGCATGCATGTATATACTGTATATATACCTGAAAAAAAACTATGTGGGTTCATTGTCTATTCAGAAATCTGATGGTGGAGGGGAAGAAGCAGCTTCTAAAACATTTCAGTGTCTTCAGTCACCGGTACCAGATCCTTGGTGTTAGCAATGAGAAGAGAATGTCCTGGGTGAAGGGAGTGCTTTCTAGAGGCATCGCCTTTTGAAGATGTCCTGGATGGTGGAGAGGCCAGTGCCCGTGATGGAGCTGGCTGAGTTTACAACTTTCTGCAGATTTTTCCAATCCTGTGCAGTGACTTTTCTGTACTAGACGGGGATCAGTCATTGTAAGTCGTCCTGTGATTCAGCTAGTGTTAAATAGGTGGGTTGTTGGGTGATGTGGCAAGTTAGGCTGGAAAGCCTTTTTCCATGCAGTATCTCTAATTAAAGAAATAATAAATATAAATACATAATTTTACAACATATATGTCACCATATGACCCTTGAGCTACCTTTTCTGGCAGGCAGTCTCAGTAGAACAAAAAATATAAAGAGTCAATGAAGAACTACACACAACGACTGACAAACAACTAATGTGCTAAAGATGACAATCCATGTAAATACAAATAAAAAGCTAATAATAATAATAAATGAACTTGGAGTTGTAGAATCCTTGAAAGTGAGCCCATAGATCATGGAATCAGTTCAGTGCTGAGGTGAGTGAAGTTATCCACAATGGTTCTGATGGTTGTAGGGTGATAACTGATCCTGAACCTGGTGGGATGGGAGATAAGGCTCCAGTACCTACCTCCTTCCCGATGGCAGCAGTGAGAAGAGAGCATGGCCTGGATGGTTTGGGATCTTTGGTGATGAATGCTGGTTTCTTGTGGCAGCTTCTCTGTAGATGAGCTCAAGGTGGCATATACCTCCCTTGGTAATAAATCTAGGTTGAACGTTATTTGTCTTACCCTGATAGCTTAGTCAGTCTCAGCCAAGTTCAAGTTTATTGCCATACAACCATACACATGTGTACCGTCAAGCAAAACAACGTTCCTCTGGACCAAGGTGCACAACATAGTACATATAGCTCACACATAACACATATATTAATATTGCCATAAATAAATCAACAAATAATAAAATATATTCCACAAGATTTACATTTAGCATGAGGTGCACCTACAACACAAGTTACAAAGTAAACAGTATCATGTTACTGGCGCTTTATACTTGATGACACCTGAATTCGCTACCACCAACCAGTAGTCTGACAGGCTGGGAGAAGAAGTAGTTTCCCATCCTAACAGTTCTTGTCCTACCTCCAGCCTGATCGTAGGGGGTTAAGGAGATTGTGGGACAGATGGTGGGATCGTTGACAATGCGAAGGGCCCTGTGTACGTTGCATTGTTGGTAAATATCTTGGGTGGGTGAAATAGAGAGCCCTATCAACTCTCCTGATTCTTCCGTGAACCCACCTATGTGAAAGAATAATTTACAAGATCGTTCCTTTGTGGTCGCTTCTCAAATATTTGTTGGTAAGGGAAGATGTTGAATAGTTTTCATAGAGTTCCTGTGAAATGGATTGGAGTTTTACTGTGATAACGTGGCTGTATAAATGCATGTTATTTTTATTGCTGCTGATTATGGGCAAACTGATGGAGAAACATTTAACCCATGGGATGTGGGGCCCCAGGCACGTCCTTGCCTTTCATTGCCAAGGCTAATTTCTGGACTGAAAATACAAATACAGCTTCTTATAAACACAAGAGATTCCGCAACACACACAAAACGCTGGAGGAAGTCAACAGGTCAGTCAGCATCTATTGAAGTGAATAAATAGCCAACGTTTTGGGCCGGGACCCTTCATCAAGACTGGAAAGGAAGGGAGTAGGACCCAGGATAATATGGGTGGAAGGGAAGCAGTATGCTGGCAGGTGACAGGTGAGACCAGGTGAGTGGGAAGGTAGGTGGGTAGGTGGGAGATGAAGTAAGAAGCTGGGAGGTGATAGGTAGAAAAGGTTAAAGTGCTGAAGAAGGAATCTGATAGGAGAGGAGAGTGGACCGTGGGATGAAAGGAAAGGAGGAGGGGCACCAGCGGGAGCTGATGGACAGGTGAGAAGAGAAGGGGTAAGAGGGGAGCCAGAATGGGAAGTGGAAATGGTAAGAATGGGGAACTGAGAAGGAAAACATCACTGGAGGTTAGAGAAATTGATGTTCATGCTGTTAGGTTGGAGGCTACCCATAATTTCCAGTAGTTTCCTCTCAAGTCCATGTCTTTGTACACTAACAGTGGGAGGACCCCTGAATTAGAGCATTCAAGAAATTTGTCGGGAATCCTGGATGATATTCCCTAACTTCCGGGGCGCCTAGGGGCGACTCGAGTAGCAGCAGTACTCTGATAATGTTTCTATATTTGATTTGCCTCAACACTGAACTGACTACACAACCTACAGACTACCTTTCTGGGACTGTACAACTAGTGGTCTCAGGGACCCTATGACCAATGCTCTCAGCATTATTTATTTACCTTTTAAATTTTATGATTGGCGCGATTTGTCTTTTGCACATTGGATGTTTGTCGGTCTTTGTTCTGTATAGTTTTATTGTATTTCTTTTATTTTCCTGTCAGTGCCTGCAAGACATTTGTAAATCACTGCTTGGTAAAGGAGCTGCTGTGCGGCAGCCAGGAGCGTATAACAAAGCGTAGTTAGAAATGTGCAATGCGTCACTGCCTACCCACAGTCAAGGACGTGTATACAGAAAGGTACCAGAAAAGGCCAGTACCGCCATGCAGCATCCCACCCACCCTGCTCACGGACTGTTTGTCCCACTCCCATCAGGGAGGAGGCTACAGAGCACCCACACCAGGACCACCAGACTCAAAAACAGTTACTTCCCTCAAGCAGTAAGGCTGATCAACACCTCCACCCACTAACCCACCCCTCCACACCCCCAACCACCACTACTTTATCATTTCCTGTCAGTCACCTTATGTACAGACACTCCTGTGTCTCGTGTCACTTTATGTACATACAATTAGTCAATCTATGTATATAAGCTATCTTATGTTTATTGTGTTCTTTATCTTATTGTGTTTTTTTTGTGCTGCGTCGGATCTGGAGTAACGATCACTTCATTCCCTTTTACACTTGTGTACTGGAAATGACATTGAGCAAATTTGAATGTTGAAGAAAATGGATCTCAGGATTGTATATGGTGACATGTATATACTTTGATAAAAATTTACTTCGAGCTTTGAACTTTGAATGAGACATTCTGCAAGTCAGCTTTGACTAAGGTAGGACATCACAAGGTGGAAATTTTCATGACATTTGTAAGACTGCTTTCTGATCTGCATTGTTTTCTGGTTATCGTGATCTTGTTGTTCCAAAGTACTCAGTACAGACACTTTTGTAGATGTCCTCATTGCTGGAGAGGCTGGTGCCCGTGATGGAGCTGGCTGAGTTTACAACTTTCAGCAGCTTTTTTCCAATCCTGTGCGGTGGCCCCTCCAAACCAGGTGGTATTGCAACAAGTTATATTGCTCTCTACTGTAAATCTGTAGAAATTTGTGCTATTTATAAATCCATAAAAGTCTATGATTAATAAAGATGATCTTTTACATCCATCCAAAGTTTGGCTTTGCCATAATCTCGTGTAGCACTTCTCAGAGCAGTGAGATTCAACCTGGATAACCTCTTACTCAGAGGCAAAAAAGTCAAAAGACACAGAGCCCCAAACAGTCCTTACAGGTGAGGTGACATTTCACGTGAGTCTGTTTGAGTCAGCTACTGCAGCCAGTGCAGTCTCCTCTACATTGGTGAGACCCGACACAGATTGGGGGGGGGGGTCACTTTGTCAAGAGGGCTTGATTTCCTGGTAGCCATCCATTTCAATTTAACTTCCCAATCCCAATCCAACATGTCAGTCCATAGACTCTTCTTCCGCCACCATGACGCCACAGTCAGGTTGGAGGATCAACGCCTCATGTTCCATCTGGTTAATCTCCATCCTGATGGCAAGAATGTCAATTTCTCTGATTTATGATAACTTCTCGTCCCTCCTTCATTCTCTCTTTCTCTATTCCCCATTCCAGCTCCCTACCCACCCATCTCTTCCCCTCATCTCCTTCAGGTGCCCCAACTTCTTTCCTTTTTCCTATAGTCCACTCTCCTCTTTTTCTTCAGCTCTTTTACCTTTTCCATCCATTACCTTCCAGCTTCTTCCCTCCCACCCATTTCACCTCACCTGGTCTTACCTATCACCTAGTGTGTACCCCTCCCCTTTCCCTCATCACCTTATTCTGCCTTTCCCCCCTTCCTTTCCAGTCCCGATGAAGGGTCTCAACCCAAAATAAATTTCAAAGTACATGAATATCAGCATGTACAACAACATACAACCCTGAGATTCACTTTCTTGCAGGCAGTTCCACTAGGTACAGAGAAATACAATATGAAAAGCACCTTTCTCTCCCCCCCCCCTCCCCCGGTAAGATTGTGATTTAAATTTCTCTACGAATCAGTCCTTTAGTGATTGTTATTGCTCTCTCACAATGGAGAGACGTTTATTTCCCCATCTACTAATGAGCATGGAAACAAGAGACTGGTCCATTTTGTTGGACGGTTAATCATACACTCAACGATCCAGGAACAGCTTCTTCCCCTCTGCCATCCGATTTCTAAATGGACGTTAAACGCATGAACACTACCTCACTATTTTTAATTTATAATTTTGCACTAGAGACTCTAGAGACTGTTGTGCATGAAAATCTCAGAAGATCAGCAGTTTCTGAGATACTCAAACCACCCCATCTGGCACCAACAATCATTCCACAGTTAGTCACTTAGATCACATTTCTTCCCCATTCTGGTGAATGGTCTGAACAATAACCGAGCCTCTTGACCATGTCTGCATGCTTTTCTGCATTGAGTTGCCACCACATGATTGGCTGATTAGATATTTGCATTAACGAGCAAATGTTAATACAAGATGTTCCTAATAAAGTGGCCACTGAGTGTGTAATGTGAAGTTTGTTGTTTTTTTAGGAATATGCACTGACAAGCGGGCAGGTCCTGTGTGATGGGGGTCCTTACTGATGAATAGTTTCTAGTAAAATTTGTGTATAGTTTATATTTTTCTTGTGAATGCTGCTTATTTGATGCTCTGTACCTGCGGTGTTGCTGCACATTTTTCTTTGACCCCCATGCATGCATGGACATCTTTACTTTAATGTCGCCAAACAATTGATACTAGAGCGTACAATCATTACAATGATATTTGATTCTGCGCATCGTGCTCCCTGGATTACAAATCAATAGTAAATATTAAAAATTTAAATTATAAATCATAAATAGAGAATAGAAAATGGAAAGTAAGGTAGTGCAAAAAAAAAACCGAGAGGCAGGTCCGGATATTTGGAGGGTACGGCCCAGATCCAGGTCAGGATCCGTTCAGCAGTCTTATCACAGTTGGAAAGAAGCTGTTCCCAAATCTGGCCGTACGAGTCTTCAAGCTCCTGAGCCTTCTCCCGGAGGGAAGAGGGATGAAAAGTGTGTTGGCTGGGTGGATTGTGTCCTGATTATCCTGGCAGCACTGCTCCGACAGCGTGAGGTGTAAAGTGAGTCCAAGGACGGAAGATTGGTTTGTGTGATGTGCTGCGCTGTGTTCACGATCTTCTGCAGCTTCTTCTGGTCTTGGACAGGACAACTTCCATACCAGGTTGTGATGCATTCCAGAAGAATGGTTTCTATGGTGCATCTATAAAAATTAGTGAAGGTTTTAGGGGACAGGCGAAATTTCTTTAGCTTTTTCAGGAAGTAAAGGTGCTGGTGGGCCTTCTTGGCAGTGGACTCTGCTCGGTTGGACCAAGGCATTTGTGATATTGACCCCGAGGAACTTAAAGCTTTGACCTGTTCCACTTGCGCACCACCGATGTAAATTGGGTCGTGCTGTCTGCTACTCCTTCTGAAGTCAACAACCAATTCCTTCATCTTGCTGACGTTGAGGGATAGGTTATTGTCTTTGCACCATGCCATCTGGTTCTTAATTTCCTCTCTGTACTCAAACTCATCATTACCCGAGATACAGCCTACAATTGTAGTGTCATCAGCAAACTTATATATTGAGTTTGATGGAAACTTGGCTACACAATCATGGGTGTACAGTGAGCACAGCAGGGGGCTGAGTACACAGCCTTGTGTGGCACCGGTGCTCAGAGTGATTGTAGAGGAGAGCTTGTCCCCTATTTTTACAGCCTGGGTCCTGTCTGTGAGGAAGTTGAAGATCCAGCTGCAGATCTGAGTGCTAAGGCCCAGGTTCCGGAGCTTAGGAATCAGTTTATTTGGAACGACGGTATTAAAGGCAGAGCTGTAGTCAATGAAAAGGAGCCTTGCGTATGCGTCTTTCTTCTCCAGGTGAACTTGTTCAAGTTCGAGTTGAAGTTTCATTGTCATTCAGCCATGCACGAGTATACAGCTAAATGAAACATCCTTTCTCCAGGTCCAAGGTGCAAATCACAGAGCATATAGTTGTGGTAGCACATACAGTCACAAAACATAACGGTAGGGCAAATTACATCGTGCACATAAGTGTAGTTTTTTTCAACACGCACAGAATTCTAGAGGAGCTCATCAGGTCAGGCAGCACTGATGGACAGGAATAAACCATTGACGTTTTGGGCTGAGATCCTTTATCAGGACTGGAAAGGGAGGGGAAGTTGCCGGAATAAGAATACTCTGGTCGAGGTTAGTGAATCACTCACAGTGATGAAGGGATGGGTATAATTAACATCTATTCTCAGTGGAAATGCAGCGCAGCGATCAACAGGCTGTGAAATATTCTCACTGCTCCCTGAAGTGCTTTGCTCAAAACGTTGTAAACAATGTGATTTTTTTTCCTCTTGGGGACTGGATCTGCCTCTGAGTTCCTGCTGAGTATTCGTGGAGTGTGTACAACCTCCTGTTCCTAGAACATTTGGAAAAACCCTCAATGATAAACAATTGTGTTTTCTTTTAATCTTTCATGGGGCCCGAGCGCTGCAGGTAAGCCAGTTGTTTATAGCCCATCCCTGACTATCTCTGAGGTGTGTCAGGCCATTTGCCTTGAATTACTGCAATTGCTTTTGGACAGTTCAGGGGCAATTTCAGGGAACAATTAACAGTTAACTACACGGTTGTGGGTACAGTGTCACATACATGTTCAGTGGCCACTTTATTAGGTACACCTGTACACCTGCTCATTAATGCAAATATATAACCAGCCAATCATTGGCAGCAACTCGGTGCATAAAAACATGCAGTCATGGTCAAGAGGTTCAGTTGTTATTCAAGCCATGCATCAGATTTGGGAAGAAATGTGATTTAAGTGACCTTGACTGTGGAATGATTGGTGCCAGACTGGGTGGTCTGAGTATCTCAGAAACTGCTGATCTCCTGTGATTTTCATGCACAACAGTCTCTAGAATTTACATAGAATGGTGTGAAAAACCAGAAAAACATCCAATGAGTGGCAGTTCAGTGGGTGAAAACACCTTGTTAATGAGAGAGGTCAGAGGAGAATGGCCAGACTGGTTCAAACTGACAGGAAGGTGACAGTAACACAAACAACACATTACAACAGTGGTGTGCAGAAGAGCATCTGTGAACACACAACATGTCGAACCTTGAAGTGGACGGGCTACAGCAGCAGAAGACCATGAACATACATTCAGTGGCCACTTTATTAGGTACGGGAGGTAGCTGGTAAAGTGGCCACTGAGCACAGAGCAGGCCAGTAAGAATAACAGAAGGGAATCAGTAAGCCAGTTGGTGTCAAGAGTGCTTGAGTATACTGTCATGTGCACAAATACAACGGGAAGTGTACAGCAGCATCACAGGCAGATGAAGGCTGGGAATAGTGACCGAGGCTGGGAGGTGATGGGTGGATCCAGGTGAGGAGGGTGATAAGCAGATGGAGGAGGGGAGAGTGGGAATAGTGACAGAGGCTGGGAGGTGATGGGTGGATCCAGGTGAGGAGGGTGATGGGCAGATGGAGGAGGGGAGAGTGGGAATAGTGACAGAGGCTGGGAGGTGATGGGTGGATCCAGGTGAGGAGGGTGATGGGCAGATGGAGGAGGGGAGAGTGGGAATAGTGACGGAGGCTGGGAGGTGATGGGTGGATCCAGGTGAGGAGGAGTGGAAAGAAAACAGGGTGATGGGGATCTGGAGGATGGCTGGAGTTTATAGGAAGAATGAAATAGATCAGGAAGCGAGAGACAAGGGACAGAGTGGGGAGCAGGTGACCTGTCGTTGGAGAATTCAGTGTTTGTAGATTATCTGGGGGTGTGTGTTGGGGGGGGGGAGGTGGAATTTGAGGTGCTGCTTCTCCAGTTTGTGTTTTGCCTCACCCTGGCAATGGAGGAGGCCGAGAACAGTGTTTTGTTATTTGCGTAAATAGTGCAAGTTGAAGGTAGTGTTGTGTTGTGTATGTTTTTTCCCATCTGGATGCTGCCCGGATTGGAGGACTTTAATTTTGGTGAGAGTTTGGGTCAGCTGTGCTTCTTATCAATTAAAGCAGTGGTTCCCAGCTGGGGTCCATATACCCCTTGTCTAATAGCATACGAAGGGTTAGGACCGCCTGCCCTAAACCAAGGAGTGACAGGATAGAGGTTTAGAATATAGAACATTACAGCGTAGATTTAAGATGAATGGGAGGGGGATTTAAAGGAAATTTAAATATTTCACTAAAAAGAGTAGAATGTACAACATTGAACATCACAGGACAGGACAGGCTCTGCGGCCCACAATGTTGTGCCGACCTTTAAATCTATTCAAGATTAATCTAACTCCTATGTAGGCCTCCATTTTTCTGTCATCCATGTGCCTCTCTAAAGGTCTCTGAAATGTCCCTAATGTATTTTCCACTACCACCTGCTCTGGCAGAGTGTTTCACACACCCACCACTCTCTGAGGTAAAGTTCCTACCTCCTGATATTTTCCTGTATATCCCTCCAAACACTTAAGTTATGCTTCCTTGTATCCCTACCCACCCCGGGGGAAAGGTCTCTGATGTCCATTCTATCAATGCTTCGTATCATCTTGTACACCTGAATCAAGTCACCGTTTGTCCTCATTTTGCCCGAAAGGATGTATTGCCCTGTACTGTTGCCGCAAACAATGATGTCAGAGATTCTGGGACATCTGCATTGTAAATGTGCCATAATCCAAAATCAAGATGCTAGAGGAACTCAGCAGGTCATGCAGCAACTGTGGATGACATATCCGGGCCTGAGAGCGAGGAGTGAGTCAACGTTTGACAGACTGAAGCGCCAGGCCAGATTGGAAAGGTCGGCTACAGGCCAAATCGAGGTGTCCGGTTCTGGGCCCGAGAGTGTGTTGAAGCAACTTCGCTCAGGGTCAAGGACAAGGAACGAGCTGATGTTTGGCCATTTTACTTTCTGGGCCAGATTGAGAAGGTCAGGGTGTCGAGGCCAGAGGCGAGGGGCAGGCCAGTGTTCGACACACTGCTCGTGAGGTTTACTCGTCTCTGCGCTGGCTGAACTAAGGCTGTGGCCTGCATCTAATGAACTCCTGGAGCGGCTGTGACTGCCTTCGTGGCTGTGAAATGGCTTTTGTGAACTTCATTTCTGAATGTTATTTGATTTGTTTCTGTTTCTGTTTCTGCACATTGGGTGTTTAACGGTCGTAAAACATAGAATGTGTACCTTCAGGCTCCTGTACCTCCTCCCTGATGGTAGCAATGAGAAGGGGCATGCCCTGGGTGATGAGGTCCAATGTGAAGGATGCTGCCTTCTTGAGGCATCACCGTTTGAAGGTCTTCGGGCTCCTGTACCATAAGACCATAAGATAAAGGAGCAGAAGTTGGCCCGTTTGGACCATTTTTCCAGCCGGTCCAAATCCCTCTGCAAGGTTTTCAAAGCTTTCAGAGGAATTTGGACCAGCTGGAAAAATGGGCTGAAAAATGGCAGTTGGAGTTTAATACAGACAAGTGTGAGGTATTGCACTTTGGAAGGACAAACCAAGGTAGAACATACAGGGTTAATGATAAGGCACTGAGGAGTGCAGTGGAACAGAGGGATCTGGGAATACAGATACAAAATTCCCTAAAAGTGGCGTCACAGGTAGATAGGGTCGTAAAGAGAGCTTTTGGTACATTGGCCTTTATTAATCAAAGTATTGAGTATAAGAGCTGGAATGTTATGATGAGGTTGTATAAGGCATTGGTGAGGCCGAATCTGGAGTATTGTGTTCAGTTTTGGTTACCAAATTACAGGAAGGATATAAATAAGGTTGAAAGAGTGCAGAGAAGGTTTACAAGGATATTGCTAGGACTTGAGAAACTCAGTTACAGAGAAAGGTTGAATAGGTTAGGACTTTATTCCCTGGAGCGTAGAAGAATGAGGGGAGATTTGATAGAGGTATATAAAATTATGATGGGTATAGATAGAGTGAATGCAAGCAGGCTTTTTCCACTGAGGCAAGGGGAGAAAAAAACCAGAGGACATGGGTTAAGGGTGAGGGGGGAAAAGTTTAAAGGGAACATTGGGGGGGGGCTTCTTCACACAGAAAGTGATGGGAGTGTGGAATGAGCTGCCAGACAAGGTGGTAAATGCGGGTTCTTTTTTAACATTTAAGAATAAATTGGACAGATACATGGATGGGAGGTGTATGGAGGGATATGGTCAGTGTGCAGGTCAGTGGGACTAGGCAGAAAATGGTTCAGCACAGCCAAGAAGGGCCAAAAGGCCTGTTTCTATGCTGTAGTTTTTCTATGGTTTCTATGGAGTCTGTTCCATCGTTTAATCATGGGTCGATCCACCTCTATTTTTAAAAAAAATTATTTAGACATACAGCAAACAACAGGCCCTTCGAGCCTCACTGCCCAGCAATCCATCTGTTCGACCCTGGCCTAATTATGGAGCAGTTTACTGTGACTAATTAACCACTAACCCGTACGTCTTTGGAATGTGGGAGGAAACCCGAGCTCTGGGAGATTACTCACGTGGTCACAGGGAGAACCAACAAACTCTTTCAGAGGACAACACTGGGATTGAACTCTGAACCCAGATGGCCCAAGCTGTAATAGCGTCACATTAACCGCCACGTTACCATGGTACCCTACAGGAAGTCCACACCATCTGTTTCCATGCCGACTTCCATTAGTAATCTGGGATGTAGATCATCAGGCCCTGTGAATTTATAAGTGTTGTCATTCATTTCTCCAGCGATATTTCCTTCAATTTCCTCTTTTCTTGGAGTTGGTTTCCCAATATTTCTAGGAGTTATTTGTATTTTCTTCCGTGAAGTCAGAACCAAAGTGTTTATTTAATTCAATGACTCAGTTGCAGAGAGCATCATCAAGGTCTCTCTCCCACCCATCCAAGAAACTTAGCAGGAGCACTGCATACACAGGGCCCTTAGCATCATCAGTAATCCCTCCCATCCGTCCCACAACCTCTCTAAACCTCTAAGCATTAGGACAAGAACTGTTAGGATGGGAAACAGCTTCTTCCCCCAGGCAATGAGACGACTGAACTCCCCGCCACCACCCAGGTCTCATCTCATATGAAGCACCCGTGGAGTTGTACTGTTTACTTTTTAACTTGTGTTGTAAATGCATGTTATTATTTGTTAATTTATTTATGGGAATATTACTTTATGTGCTGTGTGTGAGTTATATGTACTGTGTCGTGCGCCTTGGTCTGGAGGATCGATGGCGGTATACATGTGTATAGTTGAATGACAATAAAGTTGAACTTGTACAGTATAGAACGGGACATTTAGACCACTGTGTCCATGCCAACTTGTCAGTCAATTCCATGCATCCCCGAGTCCGCATCTTTCTATGCCTTGCCACTTCGGTGTCCCTCTGAATGTCTTTTATACATTGTGCTTGTGTCTGCTGACTCCAACACCTCAGACTGTGAGTTTTAGGTATCAATCACCCTGTGTAAAAATAGATCTGTATCTCAGATCATCAACACAAGAGGCTCTACAGATGCTGGAAATCCAGAGCCAGGGAGCACCTGTAAAAATGCATCTCAGATCCCCTTTCAAACCCCCTTCCTCGCACACTAAACCCTCGCCTCTTGTGTTCCATATGCTTACCACAAGAAGGAGTTTTAGCCATCTACCTTACCTAGGCCTCCTATAATTTTATAAAGGGTGGGCTAGTGAGTTTGCCAATGTCATAAAGGTTGCTGGTGTTGTGAGCAGCGTAGAAGGTCGTCATAGGTTACAGTGGGTCATTGACAGGATGTAGAGCTGGGCTGAGAAGTGGCAGATGGAATTCAATCCGGAAAAGTGTGGCATGATACACTTTGGAAGTTCGAACTTAAAAGCAGAATACAGGGTTAATAGACATAGTCATAGTCATACTTTATTGATCCTGGGGGAAATTGGTTTTCGTTACAGTTGCACCATAAATAATTAAATAGTAATAAAACCATAAATAGTTAAATAGTAATATGTAAATTATGCCAGGAAATAAGTCCAGGACCAGCCTATTGGCTCAGGGTGTCTGACCCTCTAAGGGAGGAGTTGTAAAGTTTGATGGCCACAGGCAGGAATGACTTCCTATGACGCTCTGTGTTGCATCTCAGTGGAATGAGTCTCTGGCTGAATGTACTCCTGTGCCCACCCAGTACATTATGTAGTGGATGGGAGACATTGTCCAAGATGGCATGCAACTTGGACAGCATCCTTTTTTCAGGCACCACCGTCAGAGAGTCCAGTTCCATCCCCACAACATCACTGGCCTTACGAATGAGTTGTTGATTCTGTTGGTGTCTGCTACCCTCAGCCTGCTGCCCCAGCACACAACAGCAAACATGATAATGGCAGAATTCTTAGCAGTGTAGAGGAACAGAGGGACGTTGGGGTCCACGTCTATAGTTCCCACAAAGTTGCTGTGCAAGTTGATAAGATGGCTAAGGAGGAGTATGGTGTGTTGGTCTTCATTAGTCGGGGGATTAATTTTAAGAGCCATGAGGTCATGTTGAAGCTCTGCGTAACTCTGTGTAGAGAAGGGGTTCCCAAACTGAGGTCCACAGTCCCCTTGTTTAATGGTATTGGTCCATGGCATAAAAATGGTTGTGGACCACTGGTTTAGACCAAGCTTGCAATGTTGTGTTCAGTTCTGGTCACCTCATTATAGGAAGGATGAGGAAGCTTTGGAAAGGGTGCAGAGGTGATTTACCAGAATGCTGCCTGGATTAAAGAGCACGTCTTACAAAGGTGAGTTGAGTGAGCTTGAGCTTTTCTCTTTGGAGTGAAAGAGATCACCTTGATAGCGGTGATAAAGATGTGCAAGATGTCAAGAGACATAGATCGAGTGGATTGCCAATGGCTAATACGAAGGGGATGATGGTAAATTGGCTTGGTTGGTAGGTATGTTTCGTGCCTTGAATCGACTCTTTTAAATCCAGGCTCAAAACTTACTTTTATTCACTAGCGTTTGAATCCTCCTGACGTGGCTGATTTTTGGCTTGTGCCTAGGCCCTTGTGTTGTTTCTCTGTTTAACGCTCTGTTAAGTTGTTTGCCTTGTTGGTTATGTCTGTGTTTCTCGTATTTGTGATTTTAGTTATCTGCTCTGATCTGTACAGAACTTAGGTCAACGTGGGTTGTTTTTAAATGTGCTTTATAAATAAATTTGACTTGCCTTGTTGAGGCAGTGCCTCCTGTAGATGCCGCTGATGGTGGGGAGGGATGTGCGACATTGTATTGAGCAGAGTTCCCTGCTCTCTGGAGCTTCACATCCTTCCGTATTTGAATTGCCGCACTACACCATGACGTCAGGATGCTTTCGACAGTACTTCTGAGTCTTTGAGTCTCTGGAATAAAGTTCTTCTTGTTCACAGACAGGATTTCAACCCAGTGAGTCACGGGTACCTGTCCTCCTTTGTCCGAGTGTCATCAAATCTTATCTGATAATACTCTTCTGAAGCTTC
Source organism: Mobula birostris (assembly GCF_030028105.1). Lineage (NCBI taxonomy): Eukaryota > Metazoa > Chordata > Chondrichthyes > Myliobatiformes > Myliobatidae > Mobula > Mobula birostris. The sequence continues at coordinate 8,553,581 of NC_092373.1, forward strand.
CTGGGATGTAGTCTCAGGTGATTTATATCTGCAAGGTGTCAAACAAAGTAACTATAAATTCAAGAGGTTCTGCAGATTTAGGATGCCGTGGTAGTGTAGACGTTAACAAAACACTATTAGAGCTCAGGGCGTTGAAGTTCAGAGTTCAATCCCGACGTCCTCTGTAAGGAATTTGCATGTCCTCCCTGTGAATGTGTAGGTTTCCTCTGGGTGCCCTGGTTTCCTCCCACACATTCCAGTGATGTACTGGTTAGGTAGGTTAATTGGTCATTGTAAACTATCCGGTGGTTAATCTAGGATTAGATAGTCACTGAGTGATTGAACATTGCAACACAGAAACAGGCCCACTGGGCGCTGGCCCAAACAGTCCATGTTGAACTATTAATCTGCCTACTCCCATCAAACTACACTGGACCATAGCCCTCCACACCCCTCATGTTCATGTACTTATCCAAATTTCTCTTAAGTGTTGAAATCAAACCCAAATCTGCCACTTGCTCTGGCAACTCATTCCACACTCTCACCACCCTCTGAGTGAAGTTCTCCTTCAGGTTCCTCTTAAACATTTCAACTTTTACCCTTCACCCTTAGCTGATGACCTCTAAGTCTAGTCTCACCCAACCTCTGTGGTAAAATCGTGTTTGCATTTACCCTATGTATACCCCTCATAATTTTGAACACCTCTCTCAAATCTCCCCTCATTCCCTACACTCCAGGGAACGAAGTCCGAACCTGTTCACCCTCTTCCTATAACTCAGGTCCTCAAGTCCTGGCAGCATCCTCATAAATCTTCTCTGTACTCTTTCAATTTTATTGATATCTTTCCTGTAGGTAGGTGATTAGAACTGCACACATGTTCCAAATTAGTCCTCATTAACATCTCATACAACTTCAATATAACATCCCATCTCCTGTACTCAACATTTTGATTTATAAAACCAAAGTGCCAAAAGCTTTCTTTATGACCCTGATGACGTTTTCAATGAATTATGAATCTGTTCTCTCAGATCCCTTTGTTCTACCCCACTCCTCAGTGCCCTACCGCTCACTGTGTAAGTGCTACCCTGGTTAATCCTCCCAAAGAGTAACACCTCACACTTGTCTGCATTAGATTCCATCTACCATTTTTCAGCCCATTTTCCCAGCTGGTCCAGATCCCTCTGCAAGCCATGACGGGCCTTCCTCGCTGTCCACCACACTCCCAATCTTGGTGTCATCCAGTTGACTACTTTATCGTCTAGACTGGTGGGCTACTGGGCAGTGTGGCTCATTTGACTGAATCTCTAAACAAATAGATGCCAGAAACCTTGAGCACCACACATAAAATGCTGGAGGAACTCGGCAGGTCAGGCAGCGTCTGTGGAGGGGAATAAACAATTGATGTTTTGGGGCAGGGCCCTTCATCAGGACTGGGTAGGAAGGGGGAAGAAGCCAGAACGAGAAGGTGGGGGGAGAGGGAAGAATACAAACTGGCAGCTGATAGGTGAGACCAGATGAAGAGGAAGGTGGTTGGTTGGGATGAAGTAAGAGCTGGGAAGTGATAGGTGGAAGAGATAAAGGGCTGAAGAAGAAGGGACCTGATAGGTCTGGAGAGTGGGCCATGGGAGAAAGGGAAGGAGAAGGGGCACCGGAGAAAGGAGATGAGCAGTTGAGGAGAAGAGAATGGGTGAGAAGGGAACCAGAGGAAGGTGATGGCAAGTGAGGAGCCAGAATGGGGAATGGAAAAAAGGGAGAGTGGGAGGGAGGAGTAATTAACTGAAGTTCTCTGTAGCTGTAACATTTTGTTCTGCATTCTGTTATTGTTTTCCCTTGTGTTACCTCAATGTACTGATGTGATGAAATGATCTGTAGGCTAAACAAAACTTTCACTGTAATTCAATACATTTGACAGTAATAGTTGGATTTATTTGGATTTTCAGAAGGCCTTTTTCAAAGTGCCACACATGAGGCTACTAGACAAGTTAAGACCCAATGGTATTGCAGGAAGGATGCTAGCATGGATAGACGATTGGCTGACTGGCAGGAGGCAAAGAGCGGGAATACAGGGCGGCTTTTCTGGTTGGCTACCAGCAAGCAGGGGTTGGTATTGGGACTGCTACTGCTTTTTACATTGTACGTCAATGACTTGAATGAAGGAATTGATGGCTTTGTGGCCAAGTTTCCAGGCGATACAAAGAATGGTGGAAGAACAGGTTGTGTTGAGGAAGCAGTGACTCTGCAGAAGAACTTGGACAGATTAGGAGAAAGGGCAAAGAAGTGGCAGATAGGATAGTGTTGGGAAGTGTATGGTCATGAACTTTAGTAGGAAATGATTCTCAGGATTGTACTTGGCTCCTGTACAGCTGCCTCCTGTACTTAATAAAGTGGCCACTGACTATACGTTCATGGTCTTCTGCTTGTGTTGTCCATCCAGTTCAAGGTTCAACGTGTTGTACATTCAGGGATGCTCTACTGCACACCACTGTTGTAACGTGTCGTTATTTGCGTTATTGTTGTCTTCCTGTCAGCTTGAACCAGTCTAGCCATTCTCCTCTGACTTCTCTCATTAACAAGGTGCTTTCTTTGCCTGCAGAGCTGCCAGTGACTGGATGTTTTTTGTTTATTTTGCACCGTTCTCAGTAAACGCTAGAGCAGAGACTTCCAACCTGGAGTCCATGGACCCCTTGCTTAGTAGTATTGGACCATGGCATAAAAAAGGGGAACCTCTGCTCTCTCGACTGCTGTGCACGAAAATCCCAGGCGATCAGCACTTTTTGAGATACTCAAACCACCCTGTCTGGCACCAGAAATCATTCCACAGTCAAGGTTACTTAGATCACATTTCTTCCCCATCCTGATGTTTGTTCTGAACAACCACTGAAGATCTTGACCATGTCTGCATGCTTTTATGCATTGAGTTGCTGCCACATGATTGGCTGATTAGACATTTGCATTAATGGGCAGGTGTACAGGTGTATCTAATAAAGTGGCCACTGAGTGCAGAGGGAATTAGGTGTACATGTGTAATGATATTGGTGACTCAGCTCAAATGGCCTGTACCTGTGGGATCACTTCGATACCTTTGCAGTAAAATGGAGCTTGTTTTCTTCCTTCTAATTGTGTGTTTGTAAAAAAAAACACACAATTAGAGCATCAATTAAATATTATATATATTTAATTGATGCCTTTGTTGTGAACACTGATGATCTGATGCTCTGTACAAGTGATGCTGCTGTACGTAAATCTCTCATTGCACCTGTGTGTACCTGTACGAGTGATGCTGCTGTACGTAAATCTCTCATTGCACCTGTGTGTACCTGTACGAGTGATGCTGCTGTATGTAAATCTCTCATTGCAGCTGTGCGTACCTGTACGAGTGATGCTGCTGTACGTAAATCTCTCATTGCACCTGTGTGTACCTGTACGAGTGGTGCTGCTGTACGTAAATCTCTCATTACACCTGTGCGTACCTGTACTTATGCAGATGACCAGGAACTTGACATTGGCTTTGACTTTGAGGTACAACTTCTTTGAAACCTATCGAATATTCAATGGCCTAATTGAAGTAGATGTGGGGAGAATGTTCCCTATAGTGGGGGAGTCTTGGACCAGAGCGCACAGCCTCAGAATAGAGGGACGTCCCTTTATTTATTTATTAAGTTACCGCGTGGAAAAGGCTCCTCTGGTCCTTCGTGCCGTGCTGCCCAGCAACCCTGAGTTTTAATTGTAGCCCAATCACAGAACAACTTACAATGACCAATTAACCGAACAACCTATGGACTGTGGGAGGAAATTGGAGCCCCAGAGGAAACCCACTCACCCACGGGTCATGTGAAGAACAAGGTTTCTGTAAATAAAACGAAGTGAGGCATTTTATGTATAATGAAACCCGTAACACATTTTATTGAACGCCAAAACTTACACAGAAAAACGTGCTAAAATCCTTACGTAACAACGTCATCATGCCAGACCAGCCTCTTAAAGCAAAACCCCAACTCTGTGTCGGTGGTTGTGAATTATGTACATTTCTCCCAATTACGTTACCACACAGAACATGCAAACTCCTTACAGACAGCAACGGGAAATGAACCTAGGCCACTAGTACTGTAAAGTGTTGTGCTAACCACTACGCTACCATGCAGCCCCACAATGGAGATGAGGAGGAATTTCTTTAGCCAGAGAGCAGTGAATCTATGGAATTCATTGCCACAGAGAGGTGCGGAGACCAAGTCATTGTGTATATTTCAAAGTCTCTTGAAAGTCCCACATCTCACGCAGACGGGAGAAGGAAGAAAACTCTCCCTGCCATGCCTGACCACAGTCCGACTCTGAGTCGTCCGAAAACTTCAAGCTCCGACCAGCCCTCCGACACCGAGCACCATCTCTGCCGAACGCTTCGACCCCAGCCCCGGTTGCCAACAGCAGGCAAAGCCGAGGATTTTGGGGCCTTCCCTCTGGAGATTCTCGATCGCACAGTAGCAGCGGCAGCAAACCGGGCACTTCAGAAGTTTCTCCAGATGTTCCTCCGTGCTCTCACAGCTGTCTCCATCAAATCAGAATTGTGCACGGCATCCTACTTACAAATACGATATCATTTCACTGGAGAGGCTACGTGTGCTGTGTCGTGCCGCCATCTTCTCCTCCTCCCTCCACTACTTCAACAAGTTAGGGACTGTGACGAATTTAAAGGTATCTACAATCATCTTGAAAGTTACAATGAAAATGAAGATGTACAGGATACAATCGTCGAAGGCATTGTATGAGGCAGTCCATACCTGCGCGAGGTGTCAGCGCTGATTTTGTTCATTTCAGAGTCAGAATCAGGTTTATTATCACCAGTATGTGTCGTGAAATTTGTTAACTTAGCAGCAGCAGTCCAATGCAATACATGATAATATAGAAAGAAAAAAATCAATAATCAATAGGATGCTGGGAATCTATTTTAACTTCATCAGTCCACAGGACCCGTTTCCAAAATGCATCAGGCTTGTTTAGATAAGACCATAAGACAAAGGAGCAGAAGTAGGCCATTCGGCCCATCGAGTCTGCTCCGCCATTTTATCATGAGCTGATCCATTTTCTCCTATTTAGTCCCACTCCCCCGCCTTTACACCATAACCTTTGATGCCCTGGCTACTCAGATACCTATCAATCTCTGCCTTAAAGACACCCAATGACTTGGCCTCCACTGCCACCCGTGGCAACAAATTCCATAGATTCACCATCCTCTGACTAAAAAAATTTCTAAGCATTTCTGTTCTGAAAGGGCGCCCTTCAATCCTTAAGTCATGCCCTCTCGTACTAGACTCCCCCATCATGGAAAATAACTTTGCCACATCCACTCTGTCCATGCCTTTTAACATTCAAAATGTTTCTATGAGGTCTCCCCTCATTCTCCTAAACTCCAAGGAATACAGTCCAAGAGCGGACAAACGTTCCTCATATGTTAACCCTCTCATTCCCGGAATCATTTTAGTGAATCTTCTCTGTACCCTCTCCAACATCAGCACATCCTTTCTTAAATAAGGAGACCAAAACTGCCCACAGTACTCCAAGTGAGGTCTCACCAGCGCCTTATAGAGCCTCAACATCACATCCCTGCTCCTATACTCTATTCCTCTAGAAATGAATGCCAACATTGCATTCGCCTTCTTCACTACTGACTCAACCTGGAGGTTAACTTTAAGGGTATCCTGTACGAGGACTCCCAAGTCCCGTTGCATCTCAGAACTTTGAATTCTTTCCCCATTTAAATAATAGTCTGCCCGTTTACTTTTTCTGCCAAAGTGCATAACCATACACTTTCCACCATTGTACTTCATTTGCCACTTCTCTGCCCATTCTTCCAATCTATCCAAGTCTCTCTGCAGACTCTCCGTTTCCTCAGCACTACCAGCCCCTCCACCTATCTTTGTATCGTCAGCAAACTTAGCCACAAAGCCATCTATTCCATAATCCAAATCGTTGTGTACAATGTAAAAAGAAGCGGCCCCAACAATGATCCCTGTGGAAAACCACTGGTAACCGGCAGCCAACCAGAATAGGATCCCTTTATTCCCACTCTCTGTTTCCTGCCAATCAGCCAATGCTCTATCCACGTATGTAACTTTCCTGTAATTCCATGGGCTCTTATCTTGTTAAGTAGCCTCAAGTGTGGCACCTTGTCAAAGGCCTTCTGAAAATTCAAATATACAACATCCACTGCATCTCCCTTGTCTAGCCTACTGGTAATTTCCTCAAAAAATTGTAATAGGTTTGTCAGGCAGGATTTTCCTTTAAGGAATCCATGCTGAATTCTGCCTATCTTGTCATATGCCTCCAGGTATTCTGTAACCTCATCCTTGACAATCGACTCCAACAACTTCCCAACCACGGATGTCAAGCTAACAGGTCTATAATTTCCTTTTTGCTTCCTTGCCTCTTTCTTAAATAGTGGAGTAACATTTGCAATCTTCCAGTCTTCCGGAACCATGCCAGAGTCTATCGACTTTTGAAAGATCATCGCTAATGCCTCCGCAATCTCCACAGCTACTTCCTTCAGAACACGAGGGTGCATTCCATCTGGTCCAGGAGATTTATCTACCTTTAGCCTGTTCAGCTTCCTGAGTACTTTCTCTGTCGTAATTGTGACTGCGCACACTTCTCTTCCCTGCCACCCTTGAGTGTCCGGTATCCTGCTGTCTTCCTCAGTAAAGACTGATGCAAAATACTCGTTCAGTTCCTCTGCCATCTCCTCATCTCCCATTACAATTTCTCCAGCATCATTTTCTATCGGTCCTATACCTACCCTCACCTGTCTTTTACTCTTTATATACTTGAAAAAGCTTTTAGTATCCTCTTCGATATTATTTGCTAGCTTCCTTTCATAGTTAATCTTTTCTCTCTTAATGACCTTCTTGGTTTCCTTTTGTAAGGTTTTAAAAACTTCCCAATCCTCTGTCTTCCCACTAATTTTTGCTTCCTTGTATGCCCTCTCCTTAGCTTTAACTTTGGCTTTGACTTCGCTTGTCAACCACGGTTGCATCCTTTTGCCATTCGAAAATTTCTTCTTTTTTGGAATATACCTGTCTTGCATATTCCTCATTTCTCGCATAAACTCCAGCCACTGCTGCTCTACTGTCTTTCCCGCCAGTGTCTCTTTCCAGTCAACTTTGGCCAGTTCCTCTCTCATGCCACTGTAGTTTCCTTTACTCCACTGAAACACCGACACATCAGATTTCGGCTTCTCTTTTTCTAATTTCACAGTGAACTCAATCATGTTATGATCACTGTCTCCTAAGGGTTCCTTCACCTCAATCTCTCCAATCACCTCCGGTTCATTACACAATACCCAATCCAGTACAGCCGATCCCCTAGTAGGCTCAAAAACAAGCTGTTCTAAAAAGCCATCTCGCAGACATTCTACAAATTCTCTCTCTTGAGATCCAGTGCTGACCTGATTTTCCCAATCTACTCGCATGTTAAAATCCCCCACAATTATCATAACACTGCCCTTCTGACAAGCCTTTTCTATTTCCAGTTGTAATTTGTAGTCCACATCCCTGCAACTGTTTGGAGGCCTATAAATAACTGCCATCAGGGTCCTTTTACCCCTGCTATTTCTTAGCTCAACCCATAAAGATTCCGCACCTTCTGATCCTATATCACCTCTTTCTAATGATTTAATATCATTTCTTACCAATAAAGCCACGCCTCCCCCTCTGCCTTCTTTCCTATCCTTTGGATACACCGTGTATCCTTGGACGTTCAGCTCCCAGAGACATGCATCCTTTAGCCAGGTCTCAGTGATGGCCACAATATCATACCTGCCAATCTGTAGCTGTACAACAAGATCATCTACCTTATTCCTTATGCTGCGTGCATTTAAGTACAACACCTTAAGACCAGTATTTGGTACTTTTTGCTTTGATTTCACTGCAACTTTATTGCACTGCAACTCATCCCAATGGCTACAAATTTGCCCCATCACCTGCCTGTCTTTCCTGACATCTTTACTGCTCACTATCTTAGATTTATTTCTGTTTTCCCCTTCCTCCGCTCTATCATTCTGGTTCCCATCCCCCTGCCAAATTAGTTTAAACCCTCCCTAACAGCTCTATTAAACTTTCCCGCCAGGATATTGGTCCCCTTCGGGTTCAGGTGTAACCTGTCCTTTTTGAACAGGTCATACTTCCCCCAGAAGAGATCCCAATTATCCAAGAATCTGAAGCCCTGCCCCCTACACCAGTCTCTCAGCCACGCATTCATCTGCCTGATCCAACTACTCTTGCCCTTGCTAGCACGTGGCACAGGTAGCAATCCCGAGATTACTACCCTGGAGGTCCTGCTTCTCAGCTTCCTTCCTAACTCCTGGAAATCTCTCTTCAGGACCTCCTCCTTTGTCCTATCTATGTCATTGGTACCAACATGTACCAAGACAACTGGCTGCTCACCTTCCTCCTTTAGAATATTCAGGACCCGATCCGAGACATCCCGTACCCTGGCACCTGGGAGGCAACACACCATGCGGGTATTTCTGTCAGGCTCACAGAATCTCCTGTCTGTTCCCCTGAGTATGGAATCCCCCATGATTACTGCATTTCTCTTCTCCCTCCTTCTCTCCTGCACAACAGCGCCAGGCTCAGTGCCAGAGACCCGGTCACCGTGGGCGTCTCCCGTCAGGTCATCCCCCTCAACAGCATCCAGAACAAGATATTTGTTGCCGAGGGGGACAGCCACAGGGGTGCTCTCCACTGTCCGGGCATTTCCCTTCCCTCTCTTGACAGTGACCCAGTTTTCTGGCCCCTGTAGCCTAGGGATGACTACCTCCCTGTAGCTCCTGTCTATCACCTCTTCACTTTCCCTGATAAGCAGTAGGTCATCAAGCTGCAGCTCCAGATCCCTAACACGGTCTCTGAGGAGCTGCAACTCAGTGCACCTGGCGCAGATGCGGCCATCAGGGAGGCTGGAGGTCTCCCAGGATTCGCACATCTGACACCCTGAACAAAGCACTAACCCTGCAGGCATACTATCTAATTCTACAGGAATGAAACAGGGAAAATAAGTGTACTCACCCACTTACCTCGCCAAACAGACGAACTTTTGATGTTCCTTTGAACCTTTTGAATAGAACTTTTTGGCCGCAATGACCAAAGGTATGTTTGGAGAAAAAAGGGTGCAGAATTTCATGAAAAGAACCCCTCTCCAACTGTTAAGCACGGGGGTGGATCGATCATGCTTTGGGCTTGTGTTGCAGCCAGTGGCACGGGGAACATTTCACTGGTAGAGGGAAGAATGAATTCAATTAAATACCAGCAAATTCTGGAAGCAAACATCACACCGTTTGTTTAAAAAAAAAGCCAAAGATGAAAAGAGGATGGCTTCTACAACAGGATAATGATCCTAAACACACCTCAAAATCCACAATGGACTACCTCAAGAGGTGCAAGCTGAAGGTTTTGCCATGGCCCTCACAGTCCCCCGACCTAAACATCATCGAGAATCTGTGGATAGACCTCAAAAGAGCAGTGCATGCAAGACAGCCCAAGAATCTCACAGAGCTTGAATGGGCGAAAATCCCAAACAAGAATTGAAAGACTCTTAGCATTTACAAGCTGTGATACTTGCCAAAGGGGGTGTTACGAAGTACTGCCATGCAGGGTGCCCAAACTTTTGCTTCGGTCCCTTTTCCTTTTTTGTTATTTTGAGACTATAAAAGATGGAAATAAAAAAAAGTTTTCTTGCTTAAATATTAAAGAAATGTGTCCTCTTTAACTTTATGCCTTTTGGAAATCAGTTCATCTTTTACTCGCTTAGCTATTCACAGCAACAGAAATTTTGACCGGGGTGCCCAAACCTTTGCATGCCACTGTATGTATATTAAATATTTATATTAAAAATAGTGCAAAAACACAAATAATGTTTAAAGAAAAAGTGAGGTAGTGTTCAAGGATTCACTGTCCATTTAAGAATCTGATGGCAGAGGGGAAGAAGTTGTTCCTGAATCGCTGAGTGTGTGCCATCAGGCTTCTGTACCTCCTTCCTGACGGTAACAGTGAGAAAAGGGCATGCCCTGGGTGCTGGGAATCCTCAATAATGGACACTGCCTTTCTGAGACCTAGCTCTTTGAAGATGTCTTGGGTACCACAGAGGCCAATATTCAAGATGGAGCAGACTTAATTTTAGACCATAAGACATAGGAGCAGAATTAGGCCATCTGGCCCATCGAGACTGCTCCACCATTCAATCACGGCTGATCCTTTCTTTCTGTCTCTTCCTCAACCCCAGTTCTCGGCCTTCTCCCCATAACCTTTGATGCCATGTCCAATCAAGAACCTATCAACCTCTGCCTTAAATACACCCAGTGACCTGGCCTCCACAGCTGCTTGTAGCCACAAATTCAACATTGGATTAGATTAGATTCAACTTTATTGTCATTGTGCCGAGTACAGATACAAAGCCAATGAAATGCAGTTAGCATCTGACCGGAAATGCAAAGAATAGTGTTATTTACAAAATAACTGCGAATAAAAAGTAAGTGCTACAGCACACAAATATAAAAGTACTGAGACAGTACAACATGGGTGCAATACTGCTTAGCGCTGTGATGTGAGGTTCAGCAGGGTCACAGCCTCAGGGAAGAAGCTCTTCTTGTGCCTGCTGGTGCGGGAGTGGAGGCTCCTGTAGCGCCTACTGGATGGGAGGAGAGCAAAAAGTCCATGGTTAGGGTGAGATGCATCCTTGATAATGTTTTTCACCCTGCCCAGGCAGTGTTTCTGGTAGATATTCTCAATGGTGGGCAATTGGGTGCCGATAATCCGCTGGGCAGTTTTCACTACACACTGGAGTGTTTTGCGGTCCGATACGGGACAATTGCCATACCACACTGAGATGCAGTTGGTGAGTATGCTCTCAATGGTACAGCAGTAAAAGTCCGTCAGTATCCTGGGACAGAGGTGAGCTTTCTTGATGCTCCGCAGGAAATAAAGGCGCTGTTGCACCTTTTTGATCAGGATGGAGGAGTTCAGGGACCAGGTGAGATCCTCGGAAATGTGGACACCAAGGAATTTGAAGCTTGAAACACGCTCCACTACAGCTCCGTTGATGTAGATGGGGATGTGAATGTGACTCCTGACATGCCTGAAGTCCACAATGATCTTCTTGGTCTTCTGGGTGTTAGGGGCCAGGTTGTTGTCGGCACACCACGTGACCAGGTGCTGGACCTCATCCCTGTAGGTCGTCTCTTCATCCCCTCTGATCAGCCCAACTGCCGTGGTGTCGTCTGCAAACTTGATTATGGAGTTAAAACCACGTACAGGAACGCAGTCGCAGGTGAAAAGGGAGTACAGAAGAGGGCTCAGCACACAGCCTTGAGGCACGCCGGTGTTCAGGGTGAGAGTGGAGGAGGAGAGGTTGTCTAACTTAACTGATTGGGCTCTGTTAGTCAGAAAGTCCAAGGTCCAGTTGCAGAGGGATACGCTGATACCCAGCTGGCGAAGTTTGCTGTTCAGCTTGGAGGGGATCACAGTATTGAATGCCGAACTAAAGTCAATGAACAGCATTCTGACGTAAGAGTTGGGGCTGTCCAGGTGGGTCAGGGCAGAGTGAAGTGCCGTGGAGATGGCGTCCTCTGTTGACCTGTTGGTGCGATAGGCTAATTGATGCGGGTCCAGGGTAGTGGACAGACAGGATTTCAGATGTGATAGAACCAGTCTCTCATCCGTTGGCTAAAGAAATTTCTCTGCATCTCTGTTTTGAAAGGGTGCCCCTCTAACCTGAAGCTGTGCCCTCTTGTCCTAGACTCTCCCACCACGGGAAACATCCTTTCCACATCTATTCTGTCCAGGCCTTCCAACATTCGAAAGGATTCAATGAGATCCCCCTCATCCTTCTGAATTCTAGTGAGTGCAGACCCAGAGCCACCAAATATCCCTCGTACGATAACCCTTTCATTCCTGGAATCATCCTTGTGAAACTCCTCTGGACACTGTCCAATGCCAGCACATCTGTTCTAAGATGAAGAGTCCAAAACTGTTCACAATACTCAAGGCGAGGCCTCACCAGTGCCTTATAAAGCCTGAGAGGGAGGAGGAGAAGATGGTGGCGCGACGCAGCGCGCAGCCTCTCCAGTGAAATGATATCGTATTTGTTAATGTACTGGGTGGGTACAGGAGTACATTCAGCCAGAGACTCATTCCACTGAGATGCAACACAGAGCGTCATAGGAAGTCATTCCTGCCTGTGGCCATCAAACTTTACAACTCCTCCCTTGGAGGGTCAGACACCCTGAGCCAATAGGCTGGTCCTGGACTTATTTCATAATTTACTGGCATAATTTACATATTACTATTTAACTATTTATGGTTCTATTAGTATTTATTATTTATGGTGCAATTATAACGAAACCCAATTTCCCCCGGGATCAGTAAAGTATGACTATGACTAAATAGGGTACCGTGCACAATTTTGATTTGATGGAGACAGCTGTGAGAAGCATGGAGGAACATCTGGAGAAACTTCTGAAATGCCCAGTTCGCTGCTGCTGCTACTGTGCGATCGAGAATCTCCAGAGGGAAGGCCACAAAATCCTCGGCTTTGCCAGCTGCTGGCGACCGGGGCTGGGGTTGAAGTGCTCGGCAGAGATGGTGCTCGGTGTCAGAGGGCTGGTCGGAGGCTCGAAGTTTTCGGAGGACTCAGAGTCGGACTGTGGTTGGACATGGCAGGGAGAGTTTTCTTCCTTCTCCCATCTGCCTGAGATGTGGGACTTTCGAGAGACTTTGAACTTTTTTTTACTGTGCCCATGACCTGTTTTTAATCAAGTTACGGTATTGTTGCACTGTTGTAACTATATGTTATAATTATATGGTTTTTGTCAGTTTTAGTCTTGGTCTGCCCTGTGTTTCTCTGATATCACACTGGAGGAATATTGTATCATTTCTTAATGCATGCATTACTAAATGACAATAAAAGAGGACTGTGTGTCCTCATAATCTAATGTAATCTAATCACATCCTTGCTCTAGTATTCTAGACCTCTTGAACTGAATGTTAACATGGCATTTGCCCTCCGCACCACTGACTCAACCTGCAAGTTAACCTTCAGGGTGTTCTCCACAAGGACTCCCAAGTCACTCTGAATCTCAGATTCCTGGATTTTCTCCCCATTTAGAAAATAGTCTGCACATTTATTTCTACTACTAAAGTGCATGACCATGCATTTTCCAACACTGTATTTCATTTGTCACGTTCTTGTCCATTCTCCTAATCTGTCTGAGTTCTTCTGTATCCTACCTGTTTCCTCAACACTACCTGCCCCTCCACCAATCTTCGTATCATCTGCAAACTTGGCAATTATCTATATTCCATCATCTATATCATTTATATACAGCATAAAAAGAAGCGGTCCCAACACCGACCCCTGTAGGACACTAGTCACTGGTAGCCAACCAGAAAAGGATCTCTTTATTCCTACTCGCTGCTTCCTACCAATCAGCCAATGCTCTAACCATGCCAGTAACTTTCCTGTAATACCATGGGCTCTTTACTTGATAAGCAGCCTCACAGGTGGCACCTTGTCAAAGGCCTTCTATCCCTGCCTGCAGCTCCTTCCAATTTACTTTGGTCAACTCCTCTCTCATACCACTGTAATTTCCCTTACTCCACTGAAATACTACTACATCAGACTTTACTTTCTCCCTATCAAATTTCAAGTTGAGCTCAATCATATTGTGATCACTGGTTCCTAAGGGTTCTTTTACCTGGCTTCTGGTTCATTACATATCACCCAATCCAGTATAGCTGATCCCCTAGTAGGCTCAATGACAAACTGCTCTCAAAAGCTATCTCTTAGGCTTTCAACAAACTCCCTTTCTTGAGATCCATTACCAACATCATTTTCCCAATCAACCACATGTTAAAATCTCCCATGAGTGCCCTTTGGACTGGCCTTTTCTATTTCCTGTTGTAACCTGTGATACACCTCCCAGCCACTATTGGGAAGCTTGTATATAATTGCCATCGACATCCTTTTACCCTTTCAGTTTCTTAATTCAACATCTTCCAATCCAAAGTCACATATTTCGACTGATTTGATGCCATTCTTTACCAGTAGAGCCACACCACCCCCTCTGCCTACCTTCCTATCCCTTCAATATAACAAGTAACCTTGGACATTCAGCTCCGAACTACAATGATCTGTCAGCCACGATTCAGTTGACGGCCACAACTCCCTGTATCGCCATGACTGTATCGTCACCCACAGCTCCAATCTGCTAATTAAATTTTCCGATGACACTACATTGATTGGCCTAACCTCAAATAATAATGAGGTGGCCGACAGGGAAGAAGTCATCTCTCTGACATAGTGTCGAGAAAACAACCTCTTCCTCAATGTCGCAAAAACAACGGAGCTGATTGTGGATTACAGGAGGAATGGAGACGGGCTAACCCCTGTTGCCATCAATGAAGCTGTTTACCCTCTCAACCCCAGATCCAAGTTCCTCGGCATCCACATCACCGAGGACCTCACGTAGTCTGTACATACCAGCTGTGTGGTGACGAAGGCACAGCAGCACCTCTTTCAACTCAGATGGTTGAGGAAGTTTGGCATGGGCCCCCAAATCCTAAAAAAATTCTATAGGGCATCCTGCCTGGTATGAGAACTGTACCTCTCCCTTAATCGCAAGACTCTGCAGAGAGTGGTGCGGACAGCCCAGCGCATCTGTAGTTGCGAACTTCCCATGATTCAGGACCGTTACAAGGACGGGTGTGTAAAAAGGGCCTTTAGGATCATTGGGGACCCAAGCCATCCCAATCACAATCTATTCCAGCTGCTTCCACCCGGGAAGTGGTACCACAGCATAAAAGCCAGGACCAACAGGCTCTGCGACAGCTTCTTCCACCAGGCCACCAGACTGATGAACTCAGGCTGATTTGAGTGTATTTCTATGTTACATTGACTGTTCTATTTATTATAAATTACTATGATTGCACATTGTACATTTAGATGGAGACGTAACGTAAAGATTTTTACTCCTCATGTATGTGAAGGATGTAAGAAATAAAGTCAATTTAATTCAGTCATATCTGGCAATCTGTAATATTGTAACAAGATCATCCACCTTATTTCTTATATTGTACTACGCGCATTTAGATACAACACCTTAAGTATTGTATTCGCTGTCCTTTCTAATTCTGCACCCCTAATGATTTGATATTCAGCCTGTTGGCTGCAGCTAAGTCCCATCACCTGCCTGCCTTTCCTGACAGTCTGACTGCACACTATCTTTACTTTTTTATCATCCATCCTTTCCAAATTTTACAACTTTCGTCCTGTCCTGTGCAGTAAATCAAAAGAACACAGCAGTGTACACTAGATGAATTCCTCCATCGATAACTATTGGACTAGATTAGATTATGAGGACAGGCAGTCCGCTTTTATTGTCATTTAGTAATGCATGCATTAAGAAATGATACAATTTATTCTTCCAGAATGATATCACAGAAACACAAGACAAACCGAGACTAAAAAAATTGACAAAAACCAGATAATTATAACATAGTTACAACAGTGCAAAGCAATATCATAATTTGATAAGAACAGACCATGGGCACAGTAAAAAAAGTCTCAAAGTCTCTCAGAAGTCCCATCATCTCACGCAGACGGAGAAGGAAGAAAAACTTTCCCTGCCATGAGTTTCCAGCGCCACAAACTTGCCATTGCAGCATCCTGGAAGCACCCGACTACAGCCGACTCTGAGTCCATCCGAAAACTTAGAGCTTCTGACCAGCCCTCCGACACCCAGCACCGAGCATCATCTCTACCGAGCGCTTCGACCCCGGCAACAGGCAATAGGCAAAGCCGACGATTTGGGACTTGCGCTCAGGAGATTCTCGATCGCACAGTAGCAGCGGCAGCGAAGCAGGTATTTCAGAAGTTTCTCCCGATGTTTCTCTGTGCTTCTTCACGTCTGTCTCCATCGAATCAGGATTGTGCACGGCCCCCTACTTCACAATTACGATATCATTCGAAGCAGCTGCATGCGCTGTGTCGCGCCACCATCTTCTCCTCCCCAAGGAGCGAATACACAGATTTATAGTACTGTAGTAGTTTTGGTAGTGTTCTAATTTATTTTGTATTTTCTTTAAATACATAATTTATTAATCAGTTAAACAGTTGTTTATCTTTCTTTTAATACGTTTTTTTAATACCTAGTCGTGGCATCCACTTAATTAAGCCAAAATGTACTGGCTCTGATATGTCCCAATTAACCGGAATCCATTGTACATAGTTAAGGTAATAAAGGTACTTTACAACTTTTTGAACTTTTAAACTTCGAAGATAGGGGCTGCAGTGCTTAAATTACACCAGCAGAGGGCAGCATTGTCCTATCCCACCATCCATATTCAAGCGACGATTTCAGTGCAAACTGTGAGAACAGTTTCACAGGATGGTTTCAGCAGACTGTTATTTATAGAACTACGCGAGATTCCCGGGGTGAGAACAATGCACCTTCAGTCGGGACGCTAATATATAGATAAAAATGGAGATGAAGGTGTTTGCGTTAGCTGCACTGCTTTTATCACCCCGAACAGGAACTGTATCTCGTCTTCTCTCTGCCGCCGTTGTGTACGGACTGTTGTGGTCACGGTATTCTTGTTCCCCCATGGGACAGGACTGTGGGCACAGGAGTGTGGATTCCAGAGTGAAAGGTGGAGCAACGAGTCTTTCCTGAAGGTAGCTGACTCGGCCCTTGGGCAGATGCACATTTCGCACGTGGAGTGGATCGTGCGTATCCCTGTTGCTGTCCTTGTGTACGTCGACCGACTTCCTTTCCCTAGACATTTTAACCTTTCCTTCACTGGGAGATGAGGCCTGAAATCTGCAGTTCCCGTCTTGAACCTCCTTCTACCTCTCGAATTTTTTTCGCTTCTTCATTAGTTTTTATTTTACTCCAGAGTAGTGGCTCCCAACCCGGGGTTGACGGACCACTTGCTTAATGGTATTGGTCCATGGCATAAAAATGGTCGTGAACCCCTGCTCGAGAGATTGCTGTGTGTGGAAGTCCTAGGAGATCAGCAGTTTCTGAGATACTCAAACCACGCTGTCTGCCACAAACAATTGTTCTAAGGTCAAAGTCACTTAGATCACATTTCATTCCCGTTCTGATGTTTGGTCTGAACAACAGCTGAATCTCTTGACCATGTCTGCATACTTTTATGCATTGAGTTGCTGCCACATGACTGGCTGGTTAGATATTTGCATAAAAGAGCAGGTGTACAGGTGTATCTGATAAAGTGGCTGAAAAGCTAGGTTCACATTCTGTCCATACAGATCAGATCATTACAGAGAGCACTGAGCTAGAACAATAACAGAATGCAGCACAAAGTCTCACAGCTACAGAGAACGTGGCACAAGCTACAAGCTTATAGCAAGTAGATTGCGAGATCACGAGTCCATCTCGTCGTACTAGGGAACCGTTGAATCATTCTACAGCAGCTGTCCTCGAGACCAGTGGTACCTGCTTTCAGGCTTTCGATGGGGAGGGGGAGAAGAGAGAACGTCTGGGGTGGATGGGAGGCTTTGATTGCGCTGGCTGCTTTACTGAGGCTGTGAGTAATGTGAGCAGAATCTATGGAGGGGAGGCTGGTTTCTGTGATGTACTGAACCGTGTCCACAGCTCTCTGTGGTTTCTTGTGGTCACGGGCAGAGCTGTTGCCGTACTGAGCCGTGATACACCCAGATAGGATGCTTTCTGTAGTGCATCAGTGAAAATGGGTAAGGGTCGACAGGGACAGTGAGGGAGGGTCTCACAGAGAGTGGGGGGGGCGGGTTGTTTGCTCCCGGAGCGCGGAGCAATGATTCACCATGTTCAACCACAGCCACCAGGTGTCTATTTTGTTAAATCTGAATTAGAAACAGGTTTCGTACAACTGGCATATGTTGTAAAATATGTTTAATTTGCTTATTCTTTTCTCTATCCATGACCATGATTATTCTTGGCAAATTTTTCTACAGAAGTGGTTTGCCACTGCCTTCTGGGCAGTCTTGACAAGACAGGTGACCCCAGCTGTGATCGATACTCTTCAGAGATTGTCTGCCTGGTGTCAGTGGTCACACAACCAACTCTTGTGATGTGCTGCTCATACGACCATCCACCACCTGATCCCGTGGCTTCACGTGACCGTGATCTGAGTACTATAAGCAGGGGCTACACCTTGCCCAAGGGTGACCTGTTAAATGCAGCCAATGGTGCGTGACTCGAATAGCTTCTGATAACCAAGTCCAGCTCCTAGCCTGCACATGTGGCTTAGCTACTAAGCCCAGTAGAACCATTTCTACTGACAAGCAGCTTATTAGCAGCTTAAAACCAGCTGCTTCAAGCAGATGGGGCTCGTCAGCTGTGGTTGGCAGCTCATCTTGGAGAAGGAAAACTCTGATCTGAAACCTCCACTCATGGGGAAGGCTTTGGGAGTAAACCCTGAGGGAATATCCGGAGTGGAAGTCCCTAAGGCAGTCCCATGTTGAGTTCAACGTTGACAACTCCTGAGACATGCTCATGCCAGACTGTATCAGTAACTGCCGTTCCTTTGGATTGATCAGCTGTGTGCAGAGGGGAAGCCTGCTGTATGGGCAACAGCTTGCCCTCCATATCATACTGCCCTGGCTTGTGTATCACGTACACACCTGGGGCGCAACATCCATGGTCGACCATGACCAATGGAGGGCTCCGTGCCAAAAGAGAGCAAAAAATCCTGAGGTAGTGTTGATGGGCTCATTGTCCATTCAGAAATCTGATGGTGGAGGGGAAGAAGCTGTTCCTAAGATGTGGAGTGTCTTTCTTCATGATCCTGTACCTCCCTGACGGTAGCAATGAGAAGAGGGTGTGTCCTGGGTGATGGGGGGTCCTTGATGATGGATGCTGCCTTTTTGAGGCATTGCCTTTTGAAGATGTCCTGGATGTTGGAGAGGCTAGTGTCCATGATGGAGCTGACTGAGTTTACAACTTTCTGCAGCCTTTTCTGATCGTGTGCTGTGCCCAGATGGTGTTGAGCAAGTGTATTGTGTGTGGTTTGCTACGTTAACTGGTATTTGTAGTGTGCTGGGCTGCTGCTCCTAAAACATAACTTTCATGCCATTGAAGCCATGGGTGTAGAAGTCTTGGACAATAAACTTGAATTTAATGATTCAGTGAATTGGATTTCTGTGGCCAGCTTGATGAAGAGCTGGATTATCCAGTGGGATTTGGGTGTGTTCCTGTGCAAAACTCCTTTCAGAGTCGTGTTGCCCTATGGAACAGGAGGAGGCCATTTGGTCTCTTGATACCTGCTGCCTGACGTCACTTTGATCGTGACTGATCTGTGCCCTGAGAGGTTTACAACCCTGCTTGACGCTCAGAAGCGTTTCTATACCTGAGGCCGGTGGTTCGGCTCGCTGATCGGCACTGAGGAAAGGCAGTTGTGCAGACGGAGTTACAGCGCTGTGGTGCCAACGTCGAACGCAGCGGCCCCTCCGTCTCCAGCAGCCCGCAACACAGAATTTCTCTCGGGCGCTTTGCAAGCCTGTGAGAACGCGGTGACACTACGCTACCAGTGCCAGGGCTGCCGAAGGAGCAGGTGCTTTCGATGCAGCCTCTCGTCCCAGGTGGGCCTCTCTTGTTTTGTGTTTTTGGCAAGGTAGTGGTGTTTTCATCTGTCACTCGTCCCAACCTGCTGACAAAATGGTTGCAGGGATTAAAAACAGAAAATCTCTGGCGGTATCCATGCTAGTGATTTGAATGTTGTAATTGACGGCTTTGTGGCCAAGTTTGCAGATGATATGAAGATAGGTGGAGGGGCAGGTAGAGTTGAGGAAGCAGGGAGTCTCAGGAAGATTTGAGCAAAGATCTGACAGATGGAATATAGTGTCGGGAAGTGTATGGTCATGCACTTTGGTAGAAGGAATGAAAGCGAAGACTACTTTTGGAATGAAGAGGAAATTCAGAAATCAGAGCTGCAAAGTGACTTGGGAGTCCTCATGCACGATTCCCCAAAGGTTAACGTGCACGGTCAGTGGTAAGGAAGATAAATGCAATGTTCGCATTTGTTTCACAAGGACTAGAATATAAAAGCAAGGATGTTATGTTGAAGCTTTATAAGGCATTGGTCAGACCAAACAAAGTATTGTGGGCAGTCTTAGGCCTCTTGTCTAAGGAAGGATGTGCTGGCATTGGAGAAGGTCCAGAGGAGATTGACGAGAATGATCCCAGGGTTAACATATGACGAATATTTGATGGGCCTGTACTCACTCGAGCTCAGAAAAGTAAGGGGAGGGTCTCTGAAACATATTGAACATTGAAAGGCCTAGATTGAGTAGATGTGCAGAGGATATTTCCTGTAGTGGGGGAATCTAGGACCAGAGGGCACAGCCTCAGAATACAAGGACATCCCTTTAGAACAGAAATGAGGAAGAATTTCTATAGCCACAGGGTGGTGAATCTTTGGAATTCATTGCCACAGATGGTTGTGGAGGCCAAGTTATTGGGTGTGTCTAAAGCAGAGATTGGCAGGTTCTTGATTAGTAAGGTTATGAGGAGAAGTCAGGAGAATGGGTTTGAGAGGGATAGTAAATCAGCCACAATGGGCCAAATGGCCTAGTTCTGTTCCCATCTCTTCTGGTCTAAAAAAGAAACCATAAACACTTCTGCTCGGTGACCTTGTATAGTTGGATTTGAGCGGCTCTTATCCCATCTGAAGGGGCTAAACTGGGTTTTTGCATTACCCCCCTCCCCTTCTTGTTAAACAACTTCTGCTGGTCTGTGACCAGAACAGAGTTCCTTATCCCCCTTGAAAATCAGAAAATCTGCAAACACTGGAAATTTGTAAAGAGCAGAAAGCAGAAAAATTGCTGGAAAGCCTCGGCTGGTCAGGCAGTAATGAGAGGAAAGAAAAGCATTTCATGTTCCAGGTCTGGAATTTCACATCTGGAACAGGAAACTTCCTCTCACCCATAATATTGTAGATTAACCCTTTGTTCCCAGCACTGTGCTGGGGTGTTCAAAGTTTAAAGTAAATTTATTGTGAAAGTGCGTGTATGTCACTGTATACTGTCTTGAGATTGAAGCCTGCGGGTCCTGTTGTTGTCTCTATGACAGCTCTGGGCCCCTCTCTCCTCTGCCCTCCCCCCAGCTGTGAAGGGGTCTTTCCCCTTCCTTTATCGATTGGCATCTCCCTAGAGCGAGGGGTTTAGATGGGGTGCAGTTTGTTAGGTGTGTTCAGGAAGGCTTCTTGACACAATATGTAGATAAGCCTACAAGAGGGGAGGCTGTACTTGATCTGGTATTGGGAAATGAACCTGGTCAGGTGTCAGATCTCTCAGTGGGAGAGTGTTTTGGAGATAGTGATCACAATTCTATCTCCTTTACTATAACATTGGAGAGGGATAGGAACAGACAAGTTAGGAAAATGTTAAATTGGAGTAAGGGGGAAATATGAGGCTATCAGGCAGGAACTTGGAAGCATAAATTGGGGACAGATGTTCTCAGGGAAATGTGACAAACATTCAGGGGATATTTGCATGGAATTCTGCATAGTTCCAATGAGACAAGGAAAGGATGGTAGGGTACAGGAACCGTGGTGTACAAAGACTGTTGTAAATCTAGTCAAGAAGAAAAGAAGAGCTTACGAAAGGTTCAGAAAACTAGGTAATGATAGTATAGGCATCTGTTAGTCTCGTGAGACCATGGACTTGCGCCTTGGAAGGTTTCCAGGGCACAAGCCTGGGAAAGGTTGTATGGAAGACCAGCAGTTGCCCATGCTGCAAGTCTCCCCTCTCCATGTCACTGATGTTGTCCAAGGGAAGGGCACTAGGGCCGATACAGCTTGGCACCGGTGTTGTCACAGAGCAATGTGTGGTTAAGTGCCTTGCTCAAGGAGACAGCACGCTGCCTCAGCTGAGGCTCAAACTAGCAACCTTCAGATCACTAGACTGACGCCTTAACCAGTTGGCCACACGCCAACACTGGTAATGATAGAGATCTAGAAGATTATAAGGTCAGCAGGAAGAAGCTTAAGAAAGAAATTAGGAGAGCCAGACGGGACCATGTGAAGGCCTTGGTGAACAGGATTAAGGAAAACCCCAAGGTATTCTACAAGTATGTGAAGAGCAAGAGGATAAGACGTGAGAGAATAGGACCAATCAAGTGTGACAGTGGAAAAGTGTGTATGGAACGGAGGAGATAGCAGAGGTACTTAATGAATACTTTGATTCAGTATTCACTACGGAAAAGGATCTTGGCGATTGTAGTGATGACTTACAGCGGACTGAAAAGCTTGAGCATGTAGATGTTAACCAAGAGGTTGTGCTGGAGCTTTTGGAAAGCATCAAGTTGGATAAGTCACTGGGACTGGACGAGATGTACCCCAGGCTACTGTGGGAGGCGAGGGAGGAGATTGCTGAGCTTCTGGTGATGATCTTTCCATCATCAATGAGAACAGGAGAGGTTCCGGAGGATTGGAGGGTTGCTGATGTTGTTCCCTTATTCAAGAAAGGGAGTAGAGATAGCCCAGGAAATTATAGACCAGTAAGTCTTACCTCAGTGGTTGGTAAGTTGATGGAGAAGATCAAGATTTATGAACATTTGGAGAGGTATAATATGATTAGGAATAGTCAGCATGGTTTTGTCAAAGGCAGGTCGTGCCTTACGAGCCTGATTAAATTTTTTGAGGATGTGACTAAACACATTGATTAAGGAAGAGCAGTAGATGTAGTGTATATGGATTTCAGCAAGGCATTTGATAAGGTACCCCATGCCAAGCTTATTGAGAAAGTAAGGAGGCATGGGATCAGAGGGGACATTGCTTTGTGTATCCAGAACTGGCTTGCCCACAGAAGGCAAAGAGTGGTTGTAGACGGGTCATATTCTGCATGGAGGTCGTTGACCAGTGGTGTGCCTCAGGGATCTGTTCTGGGACCTGTACTATTCATGAGTTTTATAAATGACCTGGATGAGGAAGCGGAGGGATAGGTTAGTAAGTTTGCTGATGACACAGAGGTTGGGGGTGTTGTGGATAGTGTGGAGGGCTGTCAGAGGTTACAGCGGGACATTGATAGGATGCAAAACTGGGCTGAGAAGTGGCAGATGGAGTTCAACATAGATAAGTGTGAGGTGGTTCATTGTGGTACGTCAAATATGATGACCGAATATAGTTTTAATGTTTAGACTCTTGGCAGTGTGGAGGATCAGAGGGACCTTGGGGACACTCAAAGCAACTGCGCAGATTGCCTCTGTGGTTAAGAAGGTGTATGGCGTATTGGCCTTCATCGATCGTGGGATTGAGTTTAGGAGCCGAGAGGTAATGTTACAGCTATATAGGACCCTGGTCAGGCCCCACTTGGAGTACTGTGCTCAGTTCTGGTCGCCTCACTATAGGAAGGATGTGGAAACCATAGTTAGAGTGCAGAGGAGATTTACAAGGATGTTGCCTGGATTGGGGAGCATGCCTTATGATAATAGGTTGACTGAACTCGGCCTTTTTTCCTTGGGGTGATGGAGGATGAGAGGTGACCTGAAAGAGTTGTATAAGATGATGGGAGGCATTGATCGTGTGGATAGTCAGAGGCTTTTTCCCAGGGTTGAAATGGCTAGTATGAGAGGACACAGTTTTAAGGTGCTTGGAAGTAGGTACAGAGGGGATGTCAGGGGTAAGTTTTTTACACAGAGAGTGGTAAGTGTGTGGAATGGGCTGCCGGTGACAGTGGTGGAGGCGGATACAATAGGGTCTTTTAGGAGACTCCTGGATAGGTACATGGAGCTCAGAAAAATAGAGGGCTATGGGTAACCCTAGGTAATTTCTAAGCTAAGGACATGTTCGGCACAGCATTGTGGGCGAAAGGGCCTGTATTGTGCTGTAGGTTTTCTGTGTTTCTGTGTTTTCAGTCCTGATGAAGGGTCTTGGCCTGAAACATTGACTGGTTATTCCCCTCCATAGATGCTGCCTGACCTGCTGAGTTCCTCCAGCAGTTTGTGTGTGCTGCTCTGGTTTTCCAGCCTCTGCAGAATCTCTCGTGTTTGAGATTCATTTTCTTGTGTGCATTTACAGGGAAAAAAGAAATTTTAAAAAAACTATACATAGACTGACAAAACCCCAAATGTGCAAAAGAGGACAAATTGTACAAATTTTTTAAATAATACTGAGAATATGAGTTGTAAAGAGGCCTTGAAAGTGAGTCTGTAGATCGTAGAACCAGTTTGGATTTGGGGTGAGTGAAGTTATCCACACTGGTTCAGGAGCCTGATGGTTTTAGGGTAACTATTCCTGAATCTGGTGGTGTGCGACCTAAAGCTCCTGGACTCCTGTACCTCTTTCCCGATGGCAGCAGCAGGAAGAGAGCGTGGCGTGGATGGTGGGGATGGTTGGTGATGAGTGCAGCACCACCCCTTGTGAAGGTGCTCAGTGTGGGGAGGGTTTTGCCTGTGATGGACAGGGCAGTTTCCACCCCTCTCGGAATTCTTCTCCACCCCAGGGCACTGGTGTTTCCACACCAGACCATGAGGGAACCAGTTGGTGTACTGTCCACTCTGCATCTTGAGGGGTGTGTGCGAGTTGGTTGCCACCTCAAGAGGTTTCTCCTGGAGTTTCTCCCCGTCTCCACACCCACCGGAGGGAGCACCGGGCAGCTCAGCCGCTCTTGTGGAAGGTCTTGCTTCCAGCACTGCGGCTGTACCTCAGGTTCAGATTCATTTACTGACCGGAACTGCGGCACACACCCGCGCACAGAACCCTGGAACTCAGCCGACCGGAGCCGGGGCCGAGAGGTGACATGCTGAGGAGATTTCCAGTCTTGGCGCACATGGGGTCATTGTTGCCTCGTCCTGCTGTCAAAGTTCAACGTGAATTTGTTAACCAGATTTAGTGTATGTTACCGAATACAGTGCTAATCTGTGATATTGCTGGCAGCCGTCACAGTAGAATAAAGAAATACAATAAGATCAGTGAAAATCTATACAAGGACAGACAAACAACCAATGTGCAGAAGATGACAAATTGTACAAATACAAAACCATCTGATAATAATAATAAATAACTACACAGACAACATGAGTTGTAAAGTTTATGAAAGTGAGTCTACAGGTTCTGGAATCCATTCAGTGGTGAGGTGTTCTCCATATCAAGAGCTTCACGGTTGTGAGGTAATAACTATTCCTGAACCTGGTGGTGTGGGACCACAGGCTCCCGTACGTCCTGCCTGCTGGCAGCAGTGCAAAGAGGGCATGACCTGGATGGTGGGGGTTGTGATATGGGCGGCTCTCTTTGGAGATGTGCTCGGCGCTGGACAGGTTATGGGAAGGGAATCCGTCTGGCACTGCGCTATGAACGAATGGGCTCAGGAGAGATCACATCAATGAGACGTTAATGTCACTGTATCACCTTTGAGAGCGTGGTGTAAGAGCTGTTGTTCTTGTTTTGGACACACGGGGGAAGCAGAGGATTTATTTTGTTGGTGAAATACACAGCACAAATAATGAATGAGGTGTCCCATTCTAACTCCACCACAAATAACAAATCAAATTCGACAGCAAAGCAGATTCTTAACTATATAAGGCCAGGCGTACAGTACTGCTGGGGGTGGGTCTGTCACTGTATAACACTGAGGTACAATGTTATATCATGACAGACCCGTCCCCACCGGTACCGTACCCTGGTGTTATACAGTGACAGACCCGTCCCCACCGGTACCGTACCCCGGTGTTATACAGTAACAGACCCGTCCCCACCGGTACCGTACCCCGGTGTTATACAGTGACAGACCCGTCCCCACCGGTACCGTACCCCGGTGTTATACAGTGACAGACCCGTCCCCACCGGTACGTACCCCGGTGTTATACAGTGACAGACCTGTCCCCACCGGTACCGTACCCTGGTGTTACACAGCGACAGACCCGTCCCCACCGGTACCGTACCCTGGTGTTATACAGTGACAGACCTGTCCCCACCGGTACCGTACCCCGGTGTTATACAGTGACAGACCCGTCCCCACCGGTACCGTACCCTGGTGTTATACAGTGACAGACCCGTCCCCACCGGTACCGTACCCCGGTGTTACACAGTGACAGACCCGTCCCCACCGGTACCGTACCCTGGTGTTATACAGTGACAGACCCATCCCCACCAGTACCGTACCCCGGTGTTATAAAGTTGAAAATCCCCTTTGCTGATGAAGCAGATATTGGCAAAATTGATTTGATAAATCTTGTTGTTTGTGATTAAACTGGTAGCGCTGTGAAAAATGTTGTTCATTTAATAAAAAATATTGGTGAATTTGCCGTTCGTTGATGGCAAGGTTTGATCGGCGTTGACTGTCTGATGGGTGCTGGGTGTCTGGGTGACTGGGTGCATTAAGCACTGAACTGGTGAAAGCTCGGGTACTGAAGTGGACATATTTACATGGGAAAGGTGTGGTTTTTGCTGCTGCTTTTTTTGTAGTGCCAAGATGTGTCCACCCTCAGGGTGGAGGAGCAACACCTTATATTCCATCTGGCTAGTCTCCAACCTGATGGCATGAACATCGATTTCTCCTTCTCTTGTTCCCCACTCTGGCTTCTTATATCATCTCATCTGGTTACTACTTCCCCCGGTTCCTCTCCTCCTTCCCTTCCTCCTATGATCAACTCTACTTTCCTATCAGATTCCTTCCTGTCCAGCCCTTCACCCAGCTGGGTTCACGTAACTCCTTAGACCTTAGACATTGGAGTAAAATTAGGCTATTTGGCCCATTGAGTCTTTGCTATTTCATCATAGCTAATCCATTTCTTTGGCAACTCCATTCTCCTGCCTTTTCCCTATGATCTTTAATGCCTTTGGGTCTTTATTCTTTGGAATGTAGAAGGTTGAGGGGGGACTTGATAGAGGTATTTAAAATTATGAGGGGGATTGATAGAGTTAATGTGGATAGGCTTTTTCCATTGAGAATGGGGGAGATTCAAACAAGAGGACATGAGTTGAGAGTTAAAGGGAAAAAGTTTAGGGGTAACATGAGGGGGAACTTCTTTCAGAGAGTGGTAGCTGTGTGGAACGAGCTTCCAGCAGAAGTGGTTGAGGCAGGTTCGATGTTGTCATTTAAAGTTAAATTGGATAGATATATGGACAGGAAAGGAAAGGAGGGTTTTATGGGCTGAGTGCAGGTTGGTGAGACTAGGTGAGAGTAAGAGTTTGGCACAGACTAGAAGGGCTGAGATGTCCTGTTTCTGTGCTGTAATTATTATATGGTTATTATATGGCCTGGACTTATCCAGAATCTACCGGCCTCTGCCTTAAATATACCAGATGACTTGGGCTCCACAGCCGTCGAGGCAACGAATTGAACAGATTCACCACCTTCTTGCTAAAGAAATTCCTTCTCATCTCCATTCGAAATGGACGTCCCTCTATTCTGTGGCTGTGTCCTCTGGTTCTAGACTCCCCCACTATAGGAAACATCCTCTCCACATCCACTCTATCTGTGCCCTCTGGTCCTAGACTCCCCCAGTATAGGAAACATCCTCACCACATCCGCTCTATCTCGACCTTTCATTGAGATCTACCTTCATTCTTGTAAACTCCAGTGAGTACAGAACCAGACCATCAAACATTCTAGATGTCTTCCTTTCCTTTCCATCCCCCCCCATCTTTTTATTCTGTCATCTTCCTCCTTCTTTTCCAGTCCTCAAGAAGAATGTCAGCCCAAAACGTTAACTGTTTATACCTCTCCATAGTTGCTGCTTGACATTTTGTGTGTGTTGCTCTGGATTCCCAGCATCTGCAGATTCCCTTGTGTGTTTGTGTGTGGGCTGAACATTGTGGATGTGCTATGTTGACACTGGAATGTGTGCTGACGCTTGTAGTCTACCCCCAGCATACCCTTGGGTGCATTTGGTTTTGTTACTACAGAGGACACATTTCACTGTGCCTTTCGAAGTGCTTGTGATAAATCAGTCTGAAAGTGAATCAGAGCCCTCCCCACCAGTATTGTACCCCAGTGCTACCCTGTTCAAAATTCAGATAATTGAAAAGCAGATATTGATCTCTTAACTTTTTTTTTGTTTGTGATTTAACTGGTAGAAGGATGTGGCAAATGTTCTCCCTGATTTGTTCTTGTAATTAAACATATTTATGAACCTGTCGCACTACAACAGCAAGATATAAGGACTGGCTGTGTGATGTCTGATAGCTTGGGAGACGTTCAACACTGAAGTTGTAATCCCAATGTAGGGGCACTGCTGTGTCATCTCAAAGAAGGTACAACAGCTCCTCAACTTCCTTAGAAGTTTGCATAGATTTGGCACATCACCTAAAACTTGGAGAAACCTCTGTAGAGGCTCACCACTGCTGTAATGTGTGGATATTTGAGTTACTGTCGCCTCCCTGTCGGTTTGGACCAGTCTGACCATTCTCCACTGACCTCTCGCATTAACAAGGGATTTTCACTCATAGAACTGACCCTCACTGGATGTTCTTGTTTTTTGCACCATTCTCTGTGGACTCCAGATATTGTTGTGTGGGGAAATCCCGTTTGTTACAACAGTAGTGTGCAGAAGAGAATCTCTGAATGCACAGCACATTGAACCTTGAAGTAGGTGGGCTACAGCAGCAGAAGATCACAAACATACACGCAGTGGCCACTTTATTAGGTAGAGCAAGTACCTAATAAAGTGGCCATTGAGTGTACGAGGAGAGTTTTGAAGCTAAATTCTCTGCTCTAAAGTGTTTCTCCTGGAGTTAAGCACAGCGCGCTGCATTCAGTCTGACTCTTTTCGATTGGCTGTAAAGTTCCTCGGAATGAATTGGATGAGATGTGTGTGCCGCAGCAAGTTTGGAGCTGCAGCAGCTTTTAAATGACTCGTTCAGTCACATGAACCCAGTGTTCCCCTGACATCTGACATCTCGGGCTAAGAGGAGATGTCAGGGGTAAGTTTTTTTACGCGGAGAGTGGTGAGTGTGTGGAATGGGCTGCCGGCGGCGGTGATGAAGACAGAAACGATGGATGGCCACATGGAGCTTAGAAAAATAGAGGGCTATGGGCAAAGCCTAGGTAGTTCTAAGGTAGGAACATGTTCAGCACAGCTTTGTGAGCCAAACGGCCTGTATTGTGCTGTAGGTTTTCTTTGTTTCTATGTTTTCCCGGGCTGTCAAATCCTATGGGCGTCATGGTACCATAATGGTTAGCGCGACACTTTTACAGCTCGGGGCTCGGGGTTCAGAGTTCAGGTCTGGCGCTGTCTGTACCTTCCCTTCATGAGTGCATGAGTTTCCTCCAGATCCTCCGTTACCCTCCTGCAGTCTGCCTAGTACCGGTTAGCAGGTGACTTGGTCATTGTAAATTCCCCTGTGATTAGGCAGTGTTAAATCAGGGTGGGTTACTGGGCAGTGCGGCTGGTTGGGCCAGCAGGGCCTGGTCCACACTGTATGTCTAAATAAGTAAACTGAGTTAAGTTCACCCACACATAAGGTTACTCAGCCAGTGTCAGGAATGCTAATCATTGCAGATGTGTGGCGAAGTTGCAGCAGGGCAAGGTCCAGGCAAGGATGTTGGATATCCATCCTCTCAGACCATGACTGGACACCTGTGTGGCTGAGCTTTAAGTGGAAAAGCCGCTGCAGTGGGGTGTAACAATCAGCAGACGGGTGGACCCAGGTGTGGAGTAAACTCCGGACTCGATAGTAGAAATTAATGATGGAGACTTATTCGGAGAATAATACAAGAAATGATCAAATTAAGAGCTCACCTACTCAGGACGTAGCCGGCTGGTGACGTAGTGGCACCAGTGCTGGACTTCGGAGCGAAGGCTCCCGAGTTCGAACCCAGCCGGCTCCCCAGGCACGCTTTCCATCCATGCTCATTCACATAATGAGCGTCATGAAAGCACAAAGACAGCTTAAGGATAAAAGTAGTCACTAAACAAGCAACACACATCAAAGTTGCTGGTGAACGCAGCAGGCCAGGCAGCATCTCTAGGAAGAGGTACAGTCGACGTTTCAGGCTGAGACCCTTCGTCAGGACTGGCCTAATAAACTCAAATAAATGAGATTCAGCTGTGTTGAGGCCTGCTGCCCCCTGCTGGTCTGAAGGGTCCATGACGGGTAGTTCCACTCTCTCGACCTCAACATCTGGGTTGAGTAGTCATCAGCACTGAGGTCTTCCTCGGTTGCAATGGGTGACCGTGACATCTTCTGTGCCTTGTCATGCCCTTCGCTCTCCACGGAGCGTTACAGAACTGTCTTCCTGGCCGTCGGATCTCACTGTAGATCTCATCCCCCCAGTGTGCTAGACAGGTATGTCCCCATATGCTAGGACAGGTATGTCCCCATCTCACCGGGGTACAAGGCCCGTTGGTTACTCTCGCCTGCTTCAGCCCGCCTTTCGAAATGGTATAGCGAGTGTGGTCGCTGTTGCATGCAAACAGCTACTTAGAGCCACAGGTGAGAGCTGGGTGTCCAGTGGAGCCCAAGAGTGAATAAGCTGCTCCAGATGGGACATGACGAGTCCCTTCCCCAGAGGAGCTACGCCCCACATACCCCAGTTTACAGGTAGAGTGCAGTTAATCCCGGCAAGAAAGGCCCTTGGAACATGGATCCATTTGCACAGCAGGGGAGCAGAACTCAGCAGGTCAGGCAGCATCTATGGAGGGGGATAACAGGTCGACGTTTCCGGACAAGACTCTTCATCGGGACTGTAGAGGGAGGAGGAAGAAGGCAGAATAAGAAGATGGCGGGAGGGGAAGGCGCACATGCCAGAAGGTGATGGGTGAAACCAGGTGAAGGGACAGAGGGTGGGTGGGGGTGAGGGAATGAAGTAAGAAGCTGAGAGGTGATAGGTGGAAGAAGTAAAGGGCTGAAGAAGAAGGAATCCGATAGGAGAGGAGAGTGGACTGTGGGAGAAAGGGAAGGAAGAGGGGCACCAGAGGGAGATGACGGGCAGGGGAGGAGAAGGGAGGGAGTTAGAGGGGAATCAGAATGGCAGAGAGGAAGGGGAAAGTAATTACTGAAGGTTAATAAAATTGGAGTTCAGGCCATCAGGCGGAGGTTACCTGTCAGAATATGAAGTATTGCTCCTCCAGCCTGAGTGTTGCCTTATCTTGGCAGTAGAGGAGGCCATGGACTGACAATTATTAACATGTTTCAGACTGAGAATTTAATCTGATGGATCTTTTCAGTACAATTTCAAAAATCTTAAGTATTTGCGCTGCCACTGGAGGAGAACTAATCTGGGTCAGGTTAACTGTTGAGGCATAACCTCAATTTGTCCACTGAGCATCTGTTAGGGTAAAGGGTGGTATAGTAAGTGGATATACTGGCTTTTTATTATCACGTGTGCTGAGCTTCAGTACCATCAACATGTTCTGCATACCGACCAGTTCAAGTCCAAGGTTATTGTCATCCAACATACACATGTATACCACCAAACAAAACAATGTTCCTCTGGACCGAGGCGTGCAACAGCTCACACAGAGCTTACACACAACACACAAAGTAATATTACTACAAATAAATTAAGAAATAGTAAAACATACTCCAGAAGATTGACATTTCATATAAGGTGCATTTACAACACACGTTTTAAAGCATACAGTTGGCAGTCGGCATGTGTTCCCATGCTTTCCGGTGCCAACATTGCACGCCCACAACCAGTGTTCCCTCTAATTTGTAATGACCAGTGTGCGCAAAATTCTTGTGCTGAGTAATTTTTTGCCCAGTGACAACAACTTGTGTGCACTGAATAATGTGTTCAATAGAAACAGCATCAATAAGCTCGTTCTAAAATCTGCAGGCAGATCATAGCAAACCCCACGTTGTCAGCACTCTCCACATCAGAAACAGGAAAAGGAAGTGTGATTGCTTGTGATCGTGAAATATACTGAACATGCCATCGAGGTAGAGGGTGACAGCCTTTTGCGTGCAGTTTAATCTCCTTTGTGCGCTTGTAGCAAAAGATGAGAGGGAACATTCCCCACAACCCTCTAATCCTAACCTGCACGCCTCTAGAATGTCAGAGGAAATTGGAGCGCGTAAAGTAATATTACCACAAAAATTAACAAATAATAAGGTGCACATACAACACAAGTTAAAAGTAACCAGTATGATGCCACTGGCCTTTCACACATGATGAGACCTGGGTGGTGGCAGGGAGTTCAGTAGTCTCACGGTATGGGGTAGCACCTGTTTCCCATCCTAACAGTTCTTGATCTAATACTATGGTGCCTCCTGCCTGATGGTAGGGGATTGTGGACTATGGGAGCAATCCTTATAGCATTGCTAAAGTCATATATCACTGCAGTTGCTGAGGTTGCTGAACTGTATACTATCACAGGAACACCAGCAAGACAGCAATGAGATGGCTTGGGTGTGAAAAGCCAAAAGATTCGAGATGCAAGTGTACCTTGACGAAGGAGAGAGAAGGAATTTCCGAGCTGGCGACCAGGGTAGTTGGCAGCATTGCCCGCACAGAAGCTGGCACCACAGTAATATGGCGGCTAGCATGATGCTCAGGTATTCGGGAGCTCAGAGTTCAATTCTAGCGACATCTGTAAGGAGTTTGTATGTTCTCCTGTGAACCATGTGAGTTTCTGGTTTCCTCGCACAGTCCAAAATGCTACTGAGTAGTAGGTTAATTAGTCATTGTAAATTGTCCTGTGGTTAGGCTGCGGTTAAACAGGTGGGTTGCTCTCGTTGAGCTGAAGGGCCTGTTCTTTGTTGTATCTCGAACTAAACAAAATCTGCTGGAGGAACTCTGTGGGTCGGGCAGCATCCGTGGAGAGAAATGGACAGTCAAGGTTTCAGGAGGATCTCAGTATCCATGGAAAGAAATGGACTGTCTTGTCTCCCTTTCTCTTCACCATCTACACCTTGGACTTCAACTACTGCACAGAGTCTTGTCATCTTCAGAAGTTTTCTGATGACTCTGCCATAGTTGGATGCATCAGCAAGGGAGATGAGGCTGAGTACAGGGCTACGGCAGGAAACTTTGTCACATGGTGTGAGCAGAATTATCTGCAGTTTAATGTGAAAAAGACTAAGGAGCTGGTGGTAGACCTGAAGAGAGCTAAGGTACCGGTGACCCCTGTTTCCATCCAGGGGATCAGTGTGGACATGGTGGAGGATTACAAATACCTGGGGATACGAATTGACAATAAACTGGACTGGTCAAAGAACACTGAGGCTGTCTACAAGAAGGGTCAGAGCCATCTCTATTTCCTGAGGAGACTGAAGTCATTTAACATCTGCCAGACGATGCTGAGGATGTTTCTATGAGTGTGTGGTGGCCAGTGCTATCATGTTTGCTGTTGTGTGCTGGGGCAGCAGGCTGAGGGTAGCAGACACCAACAGAATCAACAAACTCATTCGTAAGGCCAGTGATGTTGTGGGGATGGAACTGGACTCTCTGACGGTGGTGTCTGAAAAGAGGATGCTGTCCAAGTTGCATGCCATCTTGGACAATGTTTTCCATCCACTAGATAATGTACTGGGTGGGCACAGGAGTACATTCAGCCAGAGACTCATTCCACCGAGATGCAACACAGAGCGTCATAGGAAGTCATTCCTGCCTGTGGCCATCAAACTCTACAACTCCTCCCTTGGAGGGTCAGACACCCTGAGCCAATAGGCTGGTATTTTCTGGCATAATTTACATATTACTATTTAACTAATCATGGTTTTATTTCTATTTATTATTTATGGTGCAACTGTAACGAAAACCAATTTCCCCCGGGATCAATAAAGTATGACTATGACTATGTTTCAGAGGGATCTCAGCATCCATGGATAGAAATGGACAGTCAGTGTTTCAGGCTCAGACCCTGCATCTGGATCACTGCCGTTACAGAGTGGGGGAAACCCAAGGCTCATGACAGCCAGTGAGAGGATTGTGGAGATTGTAGGAGGTTGGCAGAATCAGGATGAGCTTTATTATCACTGATTTATATGATACGAAATTTCTTGTTTTGTGGCAGCAATACAGTGAAATGACAAAATTACTATGAATTCCAAAATAACTAAAACGTCCATGCACTTACAGGAATATTGAGGTAGTGTTCATGGCTTCATGGACCGTTCGGAAGTCTGATGGCGGGTGCAGAAGTAGAAGCTGTTTGTGAGATATTGAGTGTGCTGCAGGCTCCTGTACCACAACACCATAAGACACAGAGCAGAATCAGGCAATTCGGCCCATCCAGTCTGCGCCACCATTCCATCACCCCTCTCAACCTCATACTCCTGCCTTCTTCCCAAACCTTTGATACTAATCAAGAATCTGTCAACCTCTCCTTTAAATATATCCAATGACTTGGCATCCACAGCAGTCTGTGGTAATGAATTCCGCTAATTCATCACACTCTAGCTAAAGAAATTCCTCCTCGTCTCTGTCCTTCCTCTAGTGGGAGTGTCTAGAACCAGAAGGCACAGCCTCAGAAGAGGATGTAGCTCCTTCCCAAGAGTAGTCATGAGAAGAGGGCATGTCCCAGATGGTGAAGGATACTGCTTTTCTTTATCCAGAGGGTGGTGAATCTGTGGAGGCCAAGGCCCTGAGTATATTTAAAGCAGAGGCTGATAGGTTTTTGATTACTAAGGGTGTCAAACATTATGGGGAGAAGGCAGAAGAATGGGGCTAAGGTGGAAAATAAATCAGCCATGATCAAAATTTGGAGCAGACTCAATGGGCCGAATGGCCTGATTCTGCTTCTATGTCTTGTGGTCTTAATTGTAGAGTCCCTCTGAGCTAGCCTATGAGCACTTGCCACTGGTTTGACACTTAACGTTGATCAGCTGGCATTAAATATCAACATCAAATGTTCATTTGATTTAATCATGGCTTTGGTTTCTTTTCGTTACTTAATGCCAATTACGCCGCTGGCATTTAGGGCAGCAATGAAGGTCCATCTCTGGCGGTGTTCAGAACTTCCTCTTGGTCTTTACAATTGGCATTCATGCAAGTCCTGATCGGAAACTCAGGAGCACCGTCACATTCAGATGTAGAACAATTCTTCATTGCTGTTTCCATAACAAATTCTGTTTTACCAGTCGGGTTGTTAGCCCTGAGCTGAACCCCTGAACCTATAGGACAGGTGAACCACTCTTAGCCTGGCCTCTACCCTTTGACCTGTTTGGCATGGGTGACCTTACTAAGAGCCAAAGTATAAACCCTGACTCCAGCCAGCGTAGCTCTCCGGGTCATTGAGGCATGCAACAAGGTTGTGGTCCTCTTGGAGTTTGGTTTCTTTACATAACAGAATTATTACAGCACAGGGTAACTATGTGGCTGGTTCAGTTGCTGCAGGCTCTTATAAAAACAATTATTCAGTTCAATTTCTCAGACTTTATTGTTGTGCGTCTTTAAGTCACATCCTCTCTGATAGCTGCCCATCTCTCTTTCGACGGTACTCATCACTACAGGCATTAACTTCCCAATTATAATTCCCCACTGCTTCTTAAAAAGCACTTTTCCCCCAAACTATGACTTTTCCTCCTCACTCTGTATATGTCCTTTCTAGATCATAAAATGGAGCGGCATAATTAGCCATTTGGCTCCACCGTTCCATCATGGCTGATTTATTACCCCTCTCATCCCAACCTCCTGCCGCCTTCTTGTAACCTTTGACACCCTTACTAATCAAGAACCTATCAACCTCCATTGTAATATACCCAATGGCTTGATCTCCACAGTTATCCAAGGCAATAAATTCCCCTCCTCTGGCTAAATAAATATCTTCTCATCTCCGTTGTAACGAGACGTTCTTCTATCCTCTGGTCCTAAACTCCCCCACTATAGGAAATATCCTCCCCACATTCACTAGGCCTTTTAATATTCGATAGGTTTCAATGAGATCTCCCCTCATTCTTCTAAACTCCAGCAAGTACAGGCCCAGAGCCATCTAATGCTCCTCATTTTTTTTATATAGGCATCCGTTAGTCTTGTGAGACCATGGATTTGCGCCTTGGAAGGTCTCCAGGGCACAGGCCTGGGCAAGGTTGTATGGAAGACCGGTAGTTGCCCATGCTGTAAGTCTCCCTCTCCATGACACTGATGTTGTCCAAGGGAAGGGCATTAGGACCCATACAGTTTGGCACCAGTGTCGTCGCAGAGCAATGTGTGATTAAGTGCCTTGCTCAAGGACTCAACACGTTGCCTCGGCTGGGGCTCGAACTAGCGACCTTCAGATCACTAGACCGACGCCTTAACCACTTGGCCATGTGCCAACACTAAATACTATATACAACACTATATGCTCCTCATATACTAACTCTTTCATTCCCAGATTCATCCTTGTGAACCTCCTCTAGACCCTCCCCAAAACCAGCTCATCTTTTCCTAGAAAGGAGGCGCAAAACTGGTCACAATACTCGAACGACCAATGACCAATCTGACCGATGCCTCGTACAGCTTTTATATTCTAGCCCCCTTGAAATGAATGCTAACATCACATCTGCCATCCTCACCACTAACACAACCTGCAATCTGGCCTCTAGGTAATCCTGCACAAAGACTCCCTCGTTCCTTTGCACCTCCGGCTTCTGAACTTTCTCCCCATTTAGAAAATAGACTATGGTTTTATTCTTCTACCGAAGTGTGTGACCACGCAGGTATCAGTTAGTGGATGCACTTTCTCTATTTGTTCGGTGCAGGCCAGTCTAAATCTATTAAACATTCTCTTAACACTCTTTGCCCCAAGGAAAGCAGGCACGTCTTCCACTGTCAGAAGTACACATTTCCTCTGTTTTCTCTGCAGCAGCGGATGCTGACGGGAGATCAGATCGAGGTTTATAAGATTATGAGAGGCATAAATAGAGCAGACAGACGGTGTCGTTTCCATGATTGTAATGTCTAATAATTGAGGGCATGCATTTAAGGTGAAGGGTGGGGGGGGGGGGGTGGTAAGTTCAAATGAGATCTGAGGAGCAAGTTTTTTTCCCAAAGAGAGTGGTGGGTGTCTGGAATGTGCTTCCTGGGGTGGTGGTAGAGGCAGAAACATTAGGGACAAATAGACATTTAGATAGCCTCATGAATGTGAGGAAAGTGGAAGAATATGGACATTGTGTAGACAGAAGAGATGAGTTTGGTTGGCCATTTGGTGACTAATTTAATTGAATTGGCACAACTTTGTGGGCCGAGGGGCCTGTTCCTGTGTGTACTGCTGTATAAAATAAATAATTTAGAGAGGGCGGTCAGAGGAGAACAGCCAGACTGGTTCAAGCTAACAGGAAGGCAACAGTAACTCAAATAACCACACGTCACCACAGTGGTGTGCAGAAGAGAATCTTTAAACACAGGACACATCGAACCTTGAAGTGGATGGGCTAGAGCAGGAGAAGGCCATGAACATACACTCAGTGCTCGCTTTATTAGGTACAGGAGGTACTGAGAGAATTACGTCTCTTGGCCACAATCCTGTGCATTAGCAGCAGTGGCTGTGGCAAGACCTGGAGAACAGTATGTTTCACATTGTAGGAAAGGTGAGAAGTGGGCGAGGATGAAAGGTGTATCAATGATAAGTGGCTCTCCATCCTTTGCAATTATAACACTTGATTCTGCGTTCTTATTACTTTTCCCTTGTGTTACCTCAGTGTGCTGAGGTGCAATGGTCGGTATTGATGGCATGCAAAACAAAGTTTTTCACTGGACCTCAGTACAGCTGACAATGAACTAATTACGCACACTAAGTGCTGTGGAACTCAGCAGGCCTGTTGTTCCTCCAGCATTTTGTGTGTGTTGCTTTGATTTTAGCATCTGCAGGTTTTCTCTTGTGTATGATGAGCTAATTTACCTTTTTTTTAATACCAGCTGACAGAGTGTCGCAGTTGGAGAGCCACAGTTATAGGGAAACAAGCCATTCTGTCCAACTACTTCATGCCGACCTACCTGGGTGCGGTGAAGGTTTAGTCATCGCAGTCGATCTGTCCTGGTGTTAACGTATGCAGAGCATTCGATGGCTCCGGGCCTGTACTCACAGGAGCTTACAAGAGTGAAGGGACGATCTCATTGAAGCCTGCTGTATATTGAAAGCCCTAAGGGTGGATAAGGAGAGGATATTTCCTACAGTGGGGGAGTTTAGGCCAGCGGGGACAGCCTCAGAATAGAAGGATTCCTATTTAGAACAAAGGACTTTTTAGAGCCAAACGGTGGTGAATCTGTGGAATTCATTGCCACAGATGTCTGGAGGTAAGTAACTGGGTATATTTAAAGCAGAGTTCTTGATTCGTCCAGGTGCCAAAGGTTACGGGGAGAAGGCAGGAGAGTGGGGTTGAGGGGGATAATAAATGGCAGAGCAGACTCGATGGGCCTGAATGGCCTAATTCCACCTGAGGGTGTAAACAGGGAAAGGGGGAATGGGAAGAGAGGGGACAGGGAGGTAAATATTTGAGCTGAGCACTGTAGAAGGCAATAACTGCTGAGTTCAGGTCAGTCACGTCTGTGGAGAGAGAAACCATGTAATCAGGCTGCTGCAACGTTACCTTCTCTGTAGCACAGTTAATTATTTGGTGAAAAGAGGGAAGGTCATCTTCTTAGGTGTCATCAACATTTCATAGTATATTTATTATCGAAGTATATATACCATATACAGCCTTGAGATTTGTCTCCTTGCAAACGGCCACAAAACAAAGAAACACAGTAGAAATCACTGAAGACCCCACACCACAAAGACCGTCAAACATCCAATGTGCGATAAAGGAACAAATCGTGCAAACAATAAAAAGGTAAATGAACAACGCACAGAACATGAATTGCAGAGTCTCCGAATGTGAGGCCACAGCCACAGAGCCAGTTCAGTGTTGAGGTGAATTCCGATGGATGCAGGCCACAGCCATGGAGCCAGTTCGGCACGGAGGTGAATTCCGTTGGATGCAGCCGCGGAGCCAGTTCGGCGCTGAGGTGAATTCCGATGGATGCAGGCCACAGCCACGGAGCCAGTTCGGCGCTGAGGTGAATTCCGATGGATGCAGGCCACAGCCATGGAGCCAGTTCGGCGCTGAGGTGAATTCCGATGGATGCAGGCCACAGCCATGGAGCCAGTTCGGCGCTGAGGTGAATTCCGATGGATGCAGCCGCGGAGCCAGTTCGGCGCTGAGGTGAATTCCGATGGATGCAGCCGCGGAGCGGAGCCAGTTCGGCGCTGAGGCGAATTCCGATGGATGCAGGCCACAGCCATGGAGCCAGTTTGGCACGGAGGTGAATTCCGATGGATGCAGCCGCGGAGCCAGTTCAGCGCTGAGGTGAATTCCGATGGACGCAGATTCAGTACAGAGCTGAGATGAGTAAACCTCGTGGGGTAGTGCGAGAAACACTGGTATGTCCTTCACCCTGGCCTCAAAGCCTTGATATTTTTAGATCTGGTTTTCAGACATGGGCATGGTTAAAATCGACTATAGTGAAGTCAAGTTTATTGTCATTTAACTATATACATGTATGTAACATATAGAAGCAAGATGTTTCTTTGAACCAGGGTGTAAAACTTATGAAGGCAAGGATAAAATCTGCAGATGAATCAAACATAAATAACAAACTAAAGAGAGTTCATATTAAATATTGTAAGGTACGTAACAGATTAACCAGTGACACTTTGAATACGACATGGCCGGGCGTTCAGAAGCCCAATGGCCTGGGGGAAGGAACTGTTTCTCATCTGACCACTCTTGTTTTATGCATCGTAGTCCCCTGTCTGATGGTAGAAAGTCAAAGAGGATGCTGGGTGGATGGGTGGGATGCTTGATAATAATGGCCCTGCGTACGCAGTGCTCCTGATCAATATCCCCAATGGATGGTAGGGAGACCCCTATGATCCTCTCCGCTGTTCTCACAGTCCTTTGTAGGGACTGCTGGTCTGGTGCTTGACTGCTCCCATACCAGATGGAGATGCAACTTGTCAGGATGCTCTCAGTGGTTCTCCTGTAAAATGCAGTAAAGATGGAGAAGCGGGGCAGTGAACCTGGCTTGCCTCAATCTTCTTAGGAAGAGGAGGTGCTAATGTGCCTTCTTGTTCAGGGAGGTGATATTAAGGGACCAGGTGAGATCACCTGTGATGTGAACTCCCTGGAATATGCTGCACTTCACTCTCTCTGCGGAAGAGCCATGTATTTGTATCAACACTGTCTGGAAAGGCTATTCCAGCCTCTGGATCTAAATTAGTTAGGGCGTCAAAGTTTACGGGAGAAGATGGGAGAATGAGGTTGAGAATGACAATAATTTGGCCTTGATGGAGTGGCGAAATAGGCTCGTCAGGCTAATTAGCTTAATTCTGCTCCTATGTCTTATTGTCTTCTCACAGCAGCAGAAATATTCTTTTAGGCGTCTGTTTGGAGCGAAGGAGGATGAGAGGTGACTTGATAGAGGTGTACCAGATAAGAGGCACAGATCATCTGGCTGTCAGAGACATTTTCCCCAGGGTGGAAATGGCTAACGGGGGGGGGGGGGGGCGGCATAATGGTATGGTGATTGGAGGAATGTGTAGGGTGTGGGAGGATGTCAGAGGTAGTTTTTTCACACAGAGAGTAATGGGTACATGGAACCCCCCCTGCCAGGGGTGGTGGGAGAGGCAGATACAATAGGGACATTGAAAAGATTCCTAGATAGGGACATAGATGATAGAAAAATGGAGGGCTAAGTGGGAAGGGAGGGTTAGATTAATCTTAGAGTAGGGTAAAAGGTCAGCACAGCATCGTAAAGTTCTCTGTACTAGGTACTTCGGGACTTGGGGGTTGCAACGTTAACGGGAAAGGTTCAAATGCCTAGGTTGAAAATGAGATGCCCTTCGGACCTGTTCCCTGTTCCCATTCAGGAACAGACCCTTCTGTCCACTACGCCTCTGCAGACCACAATACCAATCGACACTAGACTCTCCTGCCTGCACGCGCTCCATATCTCTCCATTCCCTGCCCACTCGAGTGCTCAGGTAACAAACCTGAGGGGTATCGATAGGGTAAACGCAAGCAGGGTAGCAGGGTGGAGGTACGTCTCTACCAACAGAGGTGTAAGACGTTCCTTTTTTTCCACTTACCTGCAGGTCACCCTTGGGCAAGAGGTAGCACTTGCTTAGCCCCCTGATCAGGGTCATGTGAAGCCATGGGAGCAGGTGGGGGATGGTCGTATGAGCAGCTGGTGAATATTACAAGTCCTGGTTATGTGTCCACCGACACCAGGCAGACAATCTCTGAAGAATATTGATAATGGCTGGGGACCCCGTCTTGTAAAGACACTGCCCAGAGGAAGGTAATGGCAAACTACTTCTGTGGAAAATATTGCCAAGAATAATCATGGTCCTAGATCATCATCGCCCACACCATACGACATGGCGCACAATGATGATGTCAGATGACTCGGCATATAATGATGACGATGATAATATACAAACAGGCTTTCCTCACTGAGGTTGGGTGAGACTACAACCAGAGGTCATGGGTTAGGGGTGAAAGGTGAAATGCTTAGGGGAGCATGAGGGGAAACTCCTTCACTCAGAGGGTGGTGAGAGTGTGGAATGAGCTGCTAGAGGAAGTAGTGGATGCGGAGTGAGGCAGAAGTCTCTCTGGATAACTCTGCCATCTCCTCCCCTGGGGATCAACCCTGGGGTCCACTGCTTTCTCTGCCTTGTACCTTGTACCCATCGTCTCATGTCTTTGTGCGTGGGCTGGTTTAGCTCGCTTGCTTTCGTGGTGATTAAATCTGGAATTGGGGCAGTGGGTTTATTTGGGTTAGATAGATAGATATACTTTATTGATCCCGAGGGAAACTGGGTTTCATTACAGCCACACCAACCAAGAATAGAGCATAAATATAGCACTACAAACAATCAAACAACAAAAAGCAAACTATGCCAGATGGAAAATAAGTCCAGGACCAGTCTATTGGCTCAGGGTGTCTGACCCTCCACGGGAGGAGCTGCACATTCGATGGCCACAGGCAGGAACGACCTCCCGTGCCACCCAGTGTTGTATCTCGGTGGAATATGGCCAAAGTCCAACAATAAAAAGTTCAATATCTGGGCTACAAACACGTTCCTCGATCGTAATATGACCCGGATTGCACCATCTGTTGTTAACCAGAACAGTAAGCACCCAACTCCTTTACGCTTACCGCTCTCAGTGCACTTCCGGTCAGCCCGAACGGTCTGGAAGCCGTCCATGGAAAAGTTTTTTCTTGTATCAGTTTGGATGCTCTCTGATCTGCAACTTACCTCCAGCATTGTGTGTGTGTGTGTGTGTCTGTGTGTGTGTGTGTTTTACACTGGATTTCCAGCACTTACAGAATCTCTGGTGTTTGCGATAGTTCATGATTTTCTTGTGAACGTTGTGTTCCTGCTGTGATGTGACTGTGATAAGGAGTGTTTGATGGCTCCGGGCCTGTATGCGCTGGCATTTCCTTAAGGATAAACTTGCAGGTTGAGTCAGTGGTGTGGAAGGCAAATACAATGTTGGCATTCATGTCTAAGAGGACTAGAATACAAAAGCAAGGATGTAATGCGGAGGCTTTATATGGCATTAAAGCTTTCTGAGCAGTTCTGGGCACCGTACCTGAGAAAAGATGTGCTGGCATTGGAGAGGGCCCAGAGGAGGTTCTCAGGAATGATCCCAGGAATGAAAGGGTTAATGTCTGAAGGACGTTTGATGGTTCTGGGCCTGTACTCGCTGGAGTTTAGAAGGATGATGGGGGATCTCACTGAAACCTATTGATATTTGGAAGGCCTGGATAGACTGGTGTGGAGAGGATGTTTCCTGTGATGGGTGAGTCAAGGACCAGAGGGCACAGCCTCAGAGTAGAGGGATGTCACTTTGGAACGGAGATGAGGATGAATTTCTTCAGCCAGAGGGCAGGGAACCTGTGGAATTCATTGCCATAGATGGCTGTGGAGGCCAAGTCATTGGGTATGTTTAAAGAGGAGGTTGACGGATTCTTGATTAGTAAGGGTGTCAGAAGTTATGGGGACAAGGCAGGGGAATGGGGTTGAGAGAGATAATAAATTATCCATGATGGAATGGCAGAGCAGACTCAATGGCTGAATGGCCCAATTCTGCTTCCATGTCTTATGGTGGTATGACTGTAAGTAAGTTTTTTTACTATATTTGTGCAGATGACAATAAGTGCGACTTTGATTCAGAGGTGAAAGGGTTACCCAGTCTGTACAGGGAATGCTCCTGTAGACCTCACTCCCACTGCAAGGTCCGTATACATAGCAGACTTGCCTACTTTATTGTAAGTCCTGATGCAGCTGTGAGCACAGCTGGGTATTACCTGTTTTTCTGTGTAACTAAATAAGCTCACTCCTCTGGGGTAACCCTTTCATCTCTGAGTTAAAGTCGAGTTTATTGTCATCTGAGTGAACGTTCGTGATCTTCTCCAGCTGTAGCCCATCTACTTCATGGTTTGATGTGTTGTGCATTCAGGAATGCTCTTCTGCACACCACTGTGGTAACGTGTGGTTATTTGAGTTACTGGCACCTTCCTGTCAGCTTGAAACAGTCTGGCCATTCTCCTCTGACCTCTCTCATTAACAAGGTGTTTTTGCTCACAGAACTGCTGCTCACTGGATGTGGGTTTTTTTTTTTTTTTTGCATCATTCTCTGTAAACTCTAGAGACTGTTGTCCATGAAAATCCCAGGAGATCAGCAGTTTCTGAGATACTCAAGCCACCCCATCTGGCACCAACAATTATTCCACAGTCTAAGTTACTTCACACACATTTCTCTCCTATTCCGATGTTTGATCTGAACAACAAGTGAACCTCTTATCTGCATGTTTTTATGCATTGAGTTGCTGCCACATGATTGGCCAATTAGATACTTGCATTAACGAGGTGTACAGGTGTACCTCATAAAGTGACTACTGAGTGTAGAATGGTTACAGTATTAAAGGAGGCCATTTGGCAATGGAAAACATACTTGTGGGGGCATCACAGCCACATCACTTCAGAAAAACAACATCCACATGAAAAATATAAATTATTACAATAAAGAAAAATATTGGAACAAAAAAACCCAAAAATGAGGTACAGAAACCTGAAAATGCATACTATCAGGTTCAAGACCTGCTACTTCCCTTCAACTATTCAATCACTGAAACACCAACACAACCCTTATCACTACAGTTCAGCAACACCGCATATTAAAATAGACGTTTTTGGTTCTAATTGTGCTTTCTTGTAAAACAGAAGTACAAATCTGTGTTTAATTTATGTGAATACTGCTTACCTGATTCTGTGTGCCTGAGAGGCTGCTGTAAATAAATTTTTTTATTGCATTGGTGGGTCTCGACGAGCTGAGTTATAGGGAAAGGTTGAATAGATTAGGGCCTTATTCCCTGGATCATAGGAGGAAGGGAGAATTAGTAGATGTTTACATAATTATGAGGGGTACAGATAGGATCAAATCAAGCAGGCTCTCTTCACTGAGGTTGGTTGAGACTAGAACTAGAGGTCATAGATTGTTTAAGGACAATGCGAGGAAGGACTTCTTCACTCACAGGGAGTTGAGGGTGTGGAATGTGCTGCCAGCACAAGTGG